>NC_054546.1:42582168-42627168 GCF_017654505.1 Polyodon spathula | reverse complement strand
TTTATAACATTAGAAATAATTTATTTCCTTTAAAAAATAGGACCAGATCAGGCTTGGATCGGAATACTGGCAAATATTAACATTTCCTATCTGCACCTAATTTAATAGATCAAACATGAAATTGCAAATTTAGCAAAGTCCTTATCGGTAATTGCTGTTTTGCAACAACAGAATGTATTACACTCCGAATATACAAAATGTGGGCGCAGGCTGTGCCTCCGGGCGTTGACACATACGCCTACATGCAAATTCATTTCCGGTTTAAAAACATTTGAATAGCAAGATTAAGATTTAACTTTTTTTTTTTTTTATCACGCAAGATTGCATTATTCTGGTTTATCTGTGATCAGGTATTTGCTAAATCCTTCAGCACCACTCGTTTTACTGTAGACTATACTGCTGACTGAAGGGTTTCTTTTCATGCACTTCTGCAAGCATGTCTTTCTGAAGGGTTTGATGACTGGGCAGATTGTTACAGTAACACATATTAACATATACACCTAAATCATATCCACCTACTGGATATGTTAAACTCTACATCCAGCAAATAAAAATCACAGCAATGCCATCGCCTGCACCGCTACCCTGCAGTTCGGTTTGCTGAATATGCCACATTTAATGATTTTAGTGTGAGTGGAGCCAGCACCCCAGCCACCTGGTGTAATAGGCCACAGCAGACTAGCTCTATGCTGCAAAGAAATTAAACAACCCAAGGACCATCTTTGCTGATTTTTTAGGGTTCAGTCATGATAGGGTGCTGCAGGGAGCATTACGATTATAAATCTCCACTCTCTGTTTGGGATTTGGGGGTGCTATTTGGCAGAGCTGCAGATTTGAACGCAGCAAGGTGCACTAACTGCAGTTCCCAGCTGTCATTGCTTTTCTTGGCTCGTCCTGGTTTTGGGGTAGATTACACCACGCCTTCCCACGACGATACACAAATGAGCCCAAGCTTTTATCTTTATTCTTATGTTAACGCATAGCACACCACTGCACAAGGGCTTTGCTGCCTAATCAGATAAACCAAGACACAATATTTCTGCAAAAGACTATCATTGGTACAAGTAGACTCTCTCTTATCCAGACCCCGCTAGTCTGAACCATGCATTCATGACACACTGACAGTACCTGTAGAAAAGACATTTACAACAGTGCCTGTGTCATTCTTAAAGACACGCTGACATTTACAACTGTGTCTGTATCATTCATAAAGGCACACTGACATTTACAACTGTGCCGGTATTATTCATTGCTGATTTATGATTAAATATATTGGAAGAGTATCACAACACATTCAGAAACCATAACAACGTTCTTTTAGTTAATCAAATGAGGATTTTTGGCTTATGAAAGTATAGGCCATAGTGTATTTTACAAAGAGGTTAAAACTGCGTAATTAAAACACAATAGAATGAAACAATGATGTGTAATATTTTAAGTTCTCTTAAAGCCCTTTCAAGTTGTTTTTATTTTCATTTTGTAACAGGATTTTTTTTTCCTTCCAAAAATATTGGAGTTAACTAAAGAATGGAGGCAATGCTTTGAAAACACAGCCCTGTGTGTCTGAGCCTTTGTATCTAGGAGAAAGTTTAATAACACGTGCATTGCTTAATAATACATTCTGTCCAAAACACCCCAAAATAAAATGCTACCTTGAGCCTTGTTCTGGGAGCTTATCTTTGCATCTTAAAGAGAAAACAAAGACAGGACCTTTCCGGACCGCAGGACTTCCTGAAACTATTGAACTTTTGGTTCTTTATTCTAACAGAGTGGAATCAGCATCTTTGACACTCTTATTTTGTTTATATTCAACACCTCTGTTCCTGATCTTGTTTGATGACCTTTAAATGCACAAGATAAAGAGCACTGCATCCGTGAATGGTATAGGAGTACAAAGATGTGGTTTAAGATATTTAGTTCTCATCAGTGAGGGGGAAAAAAAAGAAAGAAAAAAACAATTCCTCACAATGAAAAAATGTGGTTAGTTTAGAATTTAATTTACTATAATAATAAATTCAAGTATATATATATATATTATATATATATATATATATATATATAGAGAGAGAGAGAGAGAGAGAGAGAGAGAGAGAGAGAGAGAGAGAGAGTAAGGTTACCTATATGTCCTGCAGTCATTCTATATAAAACATATTTGGCTTTATCAGGTTTGGTGGAAAAAAAAAATCTACTATAAAGGTTAGTATTCTACTATGGAGAGCAATGGATTCTACTGTGCAGCATGTGTATTAGGAGTCCTAGATTATTTTACATTGAATTATTAGGGGTTCCATAATTCGCAATTTGTAACACCCATTTAGTTATTGTTAGCAAAAAAACAATGTTTAAGTGCCATGCAAAAAACAATAATTGATTAAAAATGAAAGATTGCATTTTTTTAAATGAAGTTTTCGCGACAGATTTTTTTTAATTTCAGAGCCAGTTTTGACAGTCAGATATGCTCAGATCCTTTTGATGTTAACCCTTATTTGAGGTATGAAACATAGGGTTTCATTCAATTTCAAACATGATAGTTTGTTAGCTTTGAGGAGCTCTGGTGAGTAAAAAACACAAATACCCCAAGTCAGTTCAAAATCAAGAAAAATTCCACAAAACAAGAGGCAACTTGTGCTCTCAAAGCAAATGCAGCGAGACACATGGTGACAACTGGTGCAATGTTGAAACAGATGCTCTGGAACTACTCTGGATTGAGCGAAGGGGTTGAAGTGCTATAAAAACAGAGGATTTCTAGTGCAGCTTTTTGTCAAGTTGTTTGTACAAGGTCTTGTCTTTACGGTAAAAAAAAACAAACAAAAAAAAAAACATGGAAATTATATTGTTGTAACAGCAACCAATAAGAAAGGTATATTTGTTTTTGACTGTGACAGTCACCCCACAATGACTGGTGAACCATCATGTTTAACCAACTGACTGAACTGTGAAGTCACTTAGCAAGGTTTGTGTGCGTGTATGAGGCTGGTGCCATGTGCAGGGGCAACAGAGAATGTCCATGTCTATTAGCCACAGACTTCTGTTTGGAAGCTTTTTGCATCATTTCTATTGCCTTTTTCCTCCCTATTTTCCTCATGGTGGTGTACTATCATGAAAATTAAAGAAACTAAAGTCAAGTAGACAAATGTTTAAGGATGCACAACAATGGAATGCATTGCACTTTAAATAAATACACAGATTCTGCTTTCCCACTACTGTGTATGCAATAAATCTTGAAAGAAAAAAACAAAAACAAATGACTGTTACATCTGAACCAGAGTGTGCAGTTAAAACATGTTGTGAACGGCTAACAGAACGTGTCAGGGGGGTGTCCTGCCTGTGAGTACCGCATAGAATTTGATGAATGTGTGTACTGGCATGTCCTGATTTGGTTTAACTTATCTTTCAGAAGACACAGATACCGTAATATGAATATTAGGCTATGATCTACTATCGATATGAGGCTCATGCATGAATGCTGAGATGAGGGAATAACCCTGATGGAGAAGTAGGCTGTGTGTGTGTTTGTGTGTCAGTGTGTGTGTGCGTGCGTGCGTGCGTGTGTGTGCGAGCGCGTGTGTGTGTTTGTGTGTGTGTGTGTGTGTGTGTGTGTGTGGTTTTCCTATGGGAATACCCCGCTGTTGGTTTGAATTGCTGTTTGGAACTAAACTGCCACCTGGTGTTAACATTTAAGAATACAATACAGTAAGTGGACCTCCTCGGCACAGAGCAGCAACAGAGTGCAGACCACTGCCTTCAGAACTTTAAACAATCATAACACAAATACATGATATGTTCTGCAGACTGTAGATAAAACCCTCAACATCCCTCATTGAAAGCAGCAGTGTTATTATCCAGGAGGTGGTGCTCTCTGTCTATACACCGTAGAGTCCAGGCTGATCCAGACTGGCAGGCAGTCCCCTCTGTACTGTATATACTGTAGAGTGCCAGGCAGTCTTCTATAGAGGCACCTCTGACTGAGAGGTACTCAACACATGGATTATTTTATTCGCCGCATGCCCAGACTCTTCTGCACTCTCAGCAGATCCGCTGCACTCAGTTTTCTCCTCTCTTGTGCTTCTTCACGAGGTTGCTCTCCTCCTCGCTGATCCTCCCCTCTGGAAGCCCCAGGGTCCTGAGACAGACGAGAGCAGCAGTTTGCTCAGCCAGCTTCTTCGATTTATCCCTGAAAACACAAGACGAATGAGACACAGGAGCGACTATTCTGAAAGAACTTCAGGGATGGAAATAAGACTCACATTGCATAGCAGTTTGATCCTTTCATGGTTTTACTATGAGTTCAATAAGGCACACCTGAGCTTGTTACCCATAGGCTGTGGCTAATCAAGCTTGTAATAAAACTGGGAATGAGTAAAACTGCTATGCAATAGGAGTGTTGTCCCCACCCCAGGTTATAGGATACTATCTATCTATCTTTTTTCCTCAATACAAAAATAAATAAATAATTTTGCACTCACCAGGTTGTGGATCTGTATTTCTTGTTTGCAGCTGTTACCGTGGAGCGAAAAAATCTGTCCAGAGGTCTTTGTACCTGATAATAAAATAAGAAGAATATAAATCAAAACCTCCAGATTCTCTCGGTTTACTGAAAGGGTCCCTATACACAATCTGAAGCCAGTCGATCCTTTCTCAGGTCAGATCTACTCACAGTTTCACACACAGGCTGCGGGAGCTGATCTCTCCGGCTCCACTCCAGTAAAAACATTTTGGGTGTGATTTCAGGAGGGTAATCTCGTCTGAAACAAACCCAGAAAATGACAAGTTTGCTTTGAGTACAGCATGCTTTTACACAGCAAGTGTGCCTCCCTCCCTCCCTCCCCTCTGGTCTTGGAGTGTGTCTAGTGAAGCTGCTTTAGGGCAACGCGCATGTGAAAGCACAGCTCAGTTTAAAGTACAGAAGTTGCTGAGCTGAAGAAAGTTTCTTCGACTCGCCTGTCAAACTGGACTGTCATTGTGGTCAAGTCTGTATCCTCGAGCTGGTCGTCTGTGTGGTGCCTCCTGGCTTCGGCTGCTGATCGAGCCTCCAGCATGGCAGTGGTTTCCTTGTAGTACTCTGCTGAATCAAAGGCTTCGCTGGGGACAACGGAAGAAAGATCACTGTCACTTCCTCATCTTTAAGAAGGACACAGCTCAATTACCACTACATTCACTTAAATATATTTATACAGGGTTGCCCGAACAAGGTTGGATATATGGTGGAAACAGCATCACGGTGAGGTTAATGCAGAGAAAGAGTTGGTCTTCAGTTTGGAGATCTTCCAGTTGTTTCTGTACTCCAGCTATATAGATGAGCTCTTTGTATGCAATTAACTTCAGAGTAAACACAGACACACAAGTGTACTTCTGCAGATTCGCTACTAGGTTGCAGAACAATTCTTTCCTTTAAATAGTCAGCAACATCAGCTTCATAGCACCAAAAAACTTAAACATCATGAAGCAAGTCTTTCTGTGCAGGATTTAATGCAACCCTAAATTAACTCAACTGGTAGTGGGTCCATGAGCAAGTTTTATTTCACACTGGTTATCGGCTTCTGGCGACTGCTGTTCTTGTGTCTCAAGCCCAGACTTGCTGAAAATCTGTTAAACTAACAAAGTGTGTTTATCAGCTGTCAGCCGAGTTCTTTAAATACAGCATTTAGCAGGGTATGTTTGAAAATGCAGGTTTATTGAAATTAATAACGCTCTTACCAGATGTCTCTGTGGGACTGTGCAGAATGCAGCTTCTTGCCCTGTGGTGATTCCAGCTTCTCCCTCAGCATCTGGCAGAGGCAGTACTTGGTTTTGAAGGTGTGATTATCGTAGTGGATTGCCTGCAATCACACAAGACGCCACTCTTGTTTCGTTGTGCCACTGCGCTGGCAGCATGCGGAGTATCAGCACTGCGAGAGACTCACGTATTGGATGAATTCTCTGGTGACCTGCTTCAGAGGCAGGGGACCGTCTCTCCTGAAGACGGAGGGGTTCCACATTGCTGTTCTCGCTAGCATCACCGAGGACGCACCTGTAGCGGCTCGGAAAGCTTCGATATCTGAATGCACTTTAATGCAGTCTTGAGATCCCCCGCTGAGAAGAGAACGCAGAACCATCAGTTCTCTCTGCTTTCCAAAGCTCCACAATACACGCACACACATTGTAACACATACATTGTGATTGCCAGCCTTTCTCAAGTCTGTCTGACTAGCACTAACTTAACTTTTAGTGTATTTATTTATTTATTTTTTACATATTTATGCTATAAAAGTATATGGTAATAAAATTTATCTTTAAAACTTTAACAAACTTAGAAAAAAAAATCTGTTTGGTTGTTTCTATGAAGTGTTTTTATTGATTAAGACTGAGGGGAATGAAATCGATCCCGGCATCCTATTTAAACAGCTCCATTAAAAGGTGTTAACTTTATGAAGGCAGATCCTTACCTCTGTCTTGAAAGGCAAGACCAGCAATAGCATACAACGCTTCAGACACCTCAATGAATTGATTTACGGGCTACGATGCGCTGGGAATTCAAATGCATTTGCAGATGAACCCGTTTCACTGCATGGCTTTCTTTTCTGATCCGTGTATAGAAGCGACCTCCCAAACCAGGAAGGGCATGGGTATAGCCCTTATCGCAGTGTTGGTGCAGTATTACATATTCAACTTACTTTGCTATAACAGGAATGGAAACTGCCTCAGCGACCGCTTTGATGACATCTCAGTGGACAAGATGCTGGGTTCTCTCCTCCTTTTTCCTGCGTGGAAACAAGCAACATCAGTACTTAGAACACATGGTACCAGAACACGAGATCGATTCAGCAATGTGCACCATCGTCTGCAACAGTCCATGTTGTGAGGAGATTGCTCTGTATCGATTCAGCAATGTGCACCATTGTCTGCAACAGTCCATGTTGTGAGGAGATTGCTCTGTATCGATTCAGCAATGTGCACCATCGTCTGCAACAGTCCATGTTGTGAGGAGATTGCTCTGTATCGATTCAGCAATGTGCACCATTGTCTGCAACAGTCCATGTTGTGAGGAGATTGCTCTGTATCGATTCAGCAATGTGCACCATCGTCTGCAACAGTCCATGTTGTGAGGAGATTGCTCTGTATCGATTCAGCAATGTGCACCATCGTCTGCAACAGTCCATGTTGTGAGGAGATTGCTCTGTATCGATTCAGCAATGTGCACCATCGTCTGCAACAGTCCATGTTGTGAGGAGATTGCTCTGTATCGATTCAGCAATGTGCACCATCGTCTGCAACAGTCCATGTTGTGAGGAGATTGCTCTGTATCGATTCAGCAATGTGCACCATCGTCTGCAACAGTCCATGTTGTGAGGAGATTGCTCTGTATCGATTCAGCAATGTGCACCATCGTCTGCAACAGTCCATGTTGTGAGGAGATTGCTCTGTATCGATTCAGCAATGTGCACCATCGTCTGCAACAGTCCATGTTGTGAGGAGATTGCTGTGTTTAGATACAGAACCCTAATAAAGCATGCAGCCTCTTTCAGCTCACCTTCCATGAACCGCAATCGCTGCCACCCCAGTCCATTCAATCCGCTGGACAAGTCTTATAGTATCTTCAAGCTGAAAGATAATAAATACATAAATGAATAAAGTAATATATGACATAATATAATATTCCAAATAAGATATATCTTATCAATATTTTAATATTTTGGAGTTGCTAACTGCACACTTATGGCTTTGAATTCTTCTGATTTATTAAGATATTACAGTATCTTCTAATGAGTCGGTATTCTTGGCAAGTAATTCTGACACGAGATCTTCATGTGCGTTTCTTCATAGTGTAACTGTGAAGTTCATTAACCCTTGAATCCAGCACTGGGAGATTCAGCAAATTGCAGGAAATGCCCCCACTCGTCAATATATTGAAATATTACTGTACCTTTGTTAGGCGATTACCGCAAAGGCACACAGTTAATCCCTAACTGGATTTAGGAGCAGTCTGTTTGAAATGATGACATGCTTGTACTGTGGAGAGGTGTTCAATCAACACCACCTGTCTGAAGTTTGGATTGATTATCAGCTGGAGCTCGCTGCACGGACGAAGTGGACGGCCACCTCATACAGAGTTCCTGGTAGTGAAGCCGGCCGGTAGCCGTGTCCCACAGAACTCACTAATTGACTGCTTGCATTCAATCGCCTGCACTGAGAGTCGCCTGCGGGGTCGCTGTGCCTCATTCATTTCCCTGGGTTTGAACTGAGGTTGCATACATCTGCAATTCAGCACAGCAGCCCTCTGTTAATACCGAACTGCCACTTGCAGGCACCTTATGGGAGCAGGGCTTTGTGTCAGATGCTTTTATTTAAATAACATTAATTTTGCAGCAGACAAAATGTCAACTGAAGCAATATGCAATTCGTAGAAGTTCGTTACAAACTTATTCAGACAGCAAAAGATGAGTTGCAGTCTCCAGCGTTTGGTGGCTCGCTAATGTTGTAGAGGATTTGGTTAAATGCACTTCCATGGGCTCTGACACTATTAAGCAAGCTTTAAACCTTTAATATAAAAACACTCACAATGTAGGGGTAGCTTTTCAAAATCTTAGAGCACTGGCACAGGCTGGCATTACACAAAGCAAAGGCTGAATAAAAACGTTTTTTTTTTTTTCTTCTTCTAATCAGGTCATTTTTCTGTGCTAACTCACTGCCATTCCCTGGAGAGCCATTACCCTGAAGACTGGGATTGAGAATGATGTCTGAAGCGCACTTAAAGAAGGCAGGATTCGAATTTTACAGGTGACTGGCTTTGAAACTCCTTTGACGAGGGTTCTCAGAATCTAAGAGGGGGGGCAAAAAAGCAATAATGTTCTTAAGAAGAAAAGAGATTGCTTCAATCAAAGACAAAAATCACTGGGGAGGCAGTCTGAGCGATGCCAGGATCTGAACCAACCAGCCTTGCAAACACTGCATTTGAAAAGAAAAGAAAATTATATCTCAGTTACCCTTCCCAAGTGAAATATAACATCACCCAGCGTTTCTGTTCCAGGGCACATAAAGACTTAAAGTGCACAGCAATACAAAGAGGTTGCTATTGATTTACCCCTATTATCAGATTCTAGACCAGCAGTACTGGGTATCTATATTTACTGCCCCTTGTTTAAAGAAACAGACAGAGTGTACAGTATAGAAACAGACAGTGCACAGTAAACAGACAGAGTGTACAGTACAGAAACAGACAGTGAACAGTAGACAGAGTGTATAGTAAACAGACAGAGTGAACAGTAGAGAAAGAGACAGTGTAAAGTAGACTGAGTGTACAGTAGACAGAGTGTATAGTAAACAGAGTAAACAGAGTGAACAGTATAGAGAAAGACCCATCTTTGCCTTGGATAAACGTTATATAACAAACAAGTGAGTAATTTACTATGAGTGGCTTTATTTAATGCTACAGGAAATAACATTTTAATCCAAGACTCACTCCATCTGAACCCTTGTCTGTACTGTTAACTATATCTCTTATTAATGTCTCTGAGGATTGAAAAATCATTTTTGGTTTATGTGCCAGAGCAATCGTGCACCACAGCCTTTAAAAAATGATTAAAATGGCACAATCTTTGACGGACCTGCAGTTCAGAAAAAATAAAATGCCGTTGGGGGCTTTGCTGATGGCAGCCAAGGGGGTCCTCAAGCACCACACATGAAAATGACTTTTTTACAGACCAATGGCTGTAAAAGGAAAACAATCTGCATCCTACTGAGCCTTCACTGTACAACAGGCGACTAACCCAGAAGAGCCCGTCTGCATAGCAAAATCACTGAGAGATCACGGGTGAATGCACACCCTTCCAGCGCTGCGACTCTTATCAAATCAAAGCAGGGCAACTTTGGAGTAGCAGGAAACTACAGCAGGTCATAGTCAGTAAAAGACAAGAACATGCATGTCTAAGATTATGAATGTCTGTGTCCTGTATCCAAACCTCCAGACCAGTTTTTCCTCTCATTAAATAACTGAATGGCGAAGGTGCTGCTGTTTTGTGTTTGAGACCCAAAAAAAAAAAAAAAAAAAGACTTCTGGGTCATGTATGGAAAGACTCTTCAAGAAAATGCATGCTTACCGACCATCCAGAACACAAAGTGATTCAATAGCTAATGTTTAAAACTCTATAACAATGTTTAAAACTCTGCATGCATGCATGCATCCTCATAACGATTGAACAATGTTTAAAACTGTGCTTGCATGAATGCTCGTAACAATTGAACAATGTTTGGCACGTGTTAATGTATAACAGTCTGTCACATTCCAGAACACCATTACCACAGCTGTTTCAGAAGTGTGATGATTCACCTGGATAAGACGACATCATTATTGAGCTTGTGGGTCCCCTGAAAGCTCTTCAGCACCGAATCGAGGACAATCTGCTTGTTACTCATTATCGGACCTGTGTTCTTTCCTGTACACGTTTTTGAAGTTCTACTTCACTGTGTAATGATGAAACACTGGACTCTTTCCAGGGGCGAAGCAAGCAGGCTCTGCTCATCATTAGCACCCTTCTGCCCACTTTCATTCACTCCCATTTGTTGTTTTAGTAAACAAAACCCATGCACATTTTAAGTAGATTTAAAAGTAATTTAATTGGTGCTTTTTTTTTTTTTTTTTTTTATATTTCTCTTGCCATGTTATAATGCAGAGTATTTTTTGTTCTCTATATTTCTTCGTGTTTATTATTCTTTATCCTCTCCCCTTCTCTCGCTCCAGTTTCTTTGAGCTTGCCTGGCCACTGCAAGGACATTTCGTCACTTGATGGCCTTCGACCCGAGCGCTGCCGCCTGCGTATTTCATTCACCTCGCGTGAAAGCCGGACATGCAGTCGAAAGTGAATTTCATAATTCTGAATTAACTGCTTCTTCTTTTTGTGGAGACAATGGCATTGAGCAAACCTTCCACGAGTAACAAACAAACGTATCAGGCTTCAAGCTAGAATGGGTAAACTTGTGTCTCATCAGCAAACAAATCGCTTACACATTGTAATCTGTACAAGGCAAGCAACCTCAAACGCCATTATGAAACAGAGCGCAACACATTTTTTATTTGAATACCCTCCTGGATCAGACACGCCCCAGCATTCAGCAGATGCTGCTTTCAGCGTTCAGTTAAGAAGCTGATGTAGCGACTCAAGCAAGTCCTGATTGGAATGGACTATAGCTCATGCCAAACGTCCGAATTCAGATGAATGAATCTTTTTATAAAATTGGAGTGTTGGCGTTAGTCTAGAGAATGCATGTTTAAATGTTATATTGCAGGTCTAAAATGAATATTATATTTATATATCTTACGGTCATCATGAACAGGTACTGTAATCCCTTTCAAAATTTGTTATCCACAACGCTCTCAAAAGTATTTAGTATTAAATTTAAAAATAATCCTTACAAAAATGTGTCTTTCTATGTGGTGTTTTTAGTGAAATCAGGGCAGTTCTCATATTTTGCTTCATAATAACATAACATGTTTTATTTAAATACAAAGAGTACAAAGAGAAATAATGTAAAAACACCATAGCGTTGCATTTAAAGTTTAATACACTTTCATGTGTTACAGTATGTCTTTCGGCTCTCGGCCATATGAACATATTAGCATGCAGTTTGCAGGGTCTGGAAGTTTGGCCACCCCAGTTCTAGTGCTTGCAATCGATCGGAGTGGTTAGGGGTTTTCAATTGTTAGCCCTACTTACTCTGCATTGTTAGTGACAGTAGATGGGCCCGACGAAGGTGAAAGGTCACACTCTTATACGATGTGAATGGATCGAGCAAGGCTGTTCAGTCCTGGCACTTAGGATACTGCAGACAAACTCAAAAGGCAGCTCAAAGCCAGGTAGATTTCAAAACGATAACTCAATTTTAAAGCCACACGGTGCCAGCAGGCACTCTCCTTACAGGCCAGTGAGCGCACCTCAATCCTGAACTGAATACCCCCTGCCTGCCTTCAGTCTCAGACCAGAGGCTACAGGCTTCAGCAATCTTCATTTGCAGCTTGCTGTTAACGGAACCTGACCCCGGTTCTATCTAGAAGATGAAGATATTGTTATCTAGCAGCTGTTTTCTTTTCTTTAGTGAAAGCCTGCACACCTGATCCCTAACAGTGAAGTATCATTTCTATCACCCTGGCGTCAGGATTATTATTATGTTTTTTTTTTTTATATATAGTTTTTTTTATCAAAGCTCAAAGTAAACAGAACACATCACCATGAGTCAAATACAATGTTTTGTTTACAAAGCTACAAAAACAAGCCTCAGTTGTGTTTGCTAAGCCATTTGGTGCAAATCATAGCTCTCTAATACCTGTCAACTGGATTTGCAAGGATGCCATAGTCCAAAGAGGATCCTTTACAGGAGGCTTAAGGCAATTCTAGTGCAATATCCCCCATGGCAGACCACCTGCTTATAAAGATCTCTTTCAATGGTCCGATCACGAGTGGACGGGGAGGGCGAGTAACTGAACCTGGTAGGGACCATAAGAACTCAGGGGTGAGTCTGCAATACCAATAGCAGAGTACGCTGACAGAGGAGCCCAGTATCAGAGTGAGGAACCCAAACTTCCGGAGCAGAGGGAGATCATGCTGAAATAAGTCATTTACAGCCAATTGTTAAATATGATTAAGACAGAAACAACCAAACTTATTCACAAAGCAAAGATGATCTCATCTTTTATTAATATTATAAAGGTCATTTTATTTCTCCAGGTGGAAACTAATCATTATCCTGCTGGGGCTGTGGGCTGTTTAGCATGAAGGACTTGTTTTGCACAGGTAAGTGTGAGGTTTTAATGCATACAATATGCAGGGGTGAGAACTGAGGAAACAAGAAGGGAAAAAAACTCAGTAAAGTGAAGGTAGAGTTTTGCAAAGTTCAAAGATACAAACAACAAAAACATGACAGAAACGCAGGCACCATTTCCCCAAATTTCACCTTGCCTTAACCTGCACCCACACTCAGAAATCCCAGCATCATAGTGATGTATTACACAGGGCTACACACAAAGCCATGGCGCAGTTACCTCTGTGAAACCCCAGCCTCATAGTGATGTATTACACAGGGCTACACACAAAGCCATGATGCAGTTACCTCTGTGAAACCCCAGCCTCATAGTGATGTATTACACAGGGCTACACACAAAGCCATGACGCAGTTACCTCTGTGAAATCCCAGCCTCATAGTGATGTATTACACAGGGCTACACACAAAGCCATGATGCAGTTACCTCTGTGAAACCCCAGCCTCATAGTGATGTATTACACAGGGCTACACACAAAGCCATGACGCAGTTACCTCTGTGAAATCCCAGCCTCATAGTGATGTATTACACAGGGCTACACACAAAGCCATGATGCAGTTACCTCTGTGAAACCCCAGCCTCATAGTGATGTATTACACAGGGCTACACACAAAGCCATGATGCAGTTACCTCTGTGAAACCCCAGCCTCATAGTGATGTATTACACAGGGCTACACACAAAGCCATGACGCAGTTACCTTTGTGAAATGAGAAATGTGGACTAGAGATGTGGTAGATACTAATTTGTTCGTTCCATTGAAGACGGTTTAAGAAAAAAAAAAAATTGTTTGTGTTTTTGTAGAGCAGTGATTTCCGGGAAATAGGGCAAATTAGTTGTTTGTCTTACAGGAAAGTCATTACCTCGCACAGTTTGTGATTCACACATGCAAGTTTGAAAATAACCGCATGTTCCTTCAACCATCTGTACTCAATCAATCTGACCATCTTGCTGAGTGCTGTACGCTTCTCCTCTACCAGGAAAAGCAAAATGATTGTTTTACAAGAGATATTTACAGAAACAGTAAGTGACTCATGTGTTTACACACAAGGTTGGAGAACAGATGCAATTGTATTAACTACACAATACAGTTATCTACTTTCTTTCCATTATTATTCTTTTATATTTTTTGCCCATCTAGTTCATGAATTGGCTTACCAACCCTTTCGGCAAAGGGTGAGGGTTTGCAATTGTGATCCTAACCCATATGTATTTCCAGAGTCAACAGTGAGAAATATGACAGCTGCAGGCTGTTTCCTGTAAAATCAGTATAACACAAACACAGCCTTGCTTGCTAAACTACAGCAGACTGCAGATTTAAGACATTATTTTCCAGCAGCGGCAGAAATGTAACCGTTTTGGCTTCTAGGAAGGATCCAAGAGGGAAGGGAGCTTGTGTCCCTGCATGTCAGAGCACTATACCTTAGGGGAATGCAAACAAACATCCACTTTGAAAGACTCCTGAGAGACACCCTGTGCTTCAGATCTGTAATGATGGAAATTAGAACACAGAGTAGGTTCATCACTTGGGTTCCCTCTGGTTCTGTGAAGAAACAAACTGAACTGCATTTAATAGTGCTCATGACTGCAAGCTCCCGACACTCTCCTGATCTCAAGTGCTTTCACCAGCTGTGCCGGCTATGTGCACGGCCACCTTCCTCTCCTCTCACTTAACAGACCATTTAAAGAGCATAACTATACCTCTATAGGAACAAATCAAGCACAGGGAAGCAGCTTGAAGGGAGCAAGGACAGCGCAGCCATGTTTGGCATTAGCTATGTTTTTGTAGCCGTTCTGCAGTTTAAAAGGCAGGGCCACCTGGTTCAAACATCTGATAATGCATCTCGGAGATTTAAACAGAACCCTTTCAGCCACAAACAGCAGATTACCATTTGAAGGTTCCAGTATCATTTTTTTGTGTGTTTTTTGTGTGCACAAAACACTTAAAAAAAATGAAAAAGGACAAAAAGAGAGGCATGGTATACAGAAATCACTCAGCTGGTTCACTGGTATTTGAAAGCACCAGGATGATCCTGACAGGCTTGTTTCTTTTTGGCCCAGTGAATTGTTGGTTAGATAATACATGGGGTGCTTCGGGTCATGGTGTTGAGATACACAAAAAATAAATAATAATAAACAAAATGATTTTTTATGTAAAACACAATACATTTTTAAAAAGCCTTTTTTCCCCAAAGCAGTCTGATCTCAGCCTAATGGGCCAAATGTAAATACAGCTCTAATGCTACAAATGAATCATATAACCATGAAGACTTTGATACCCACTCCTGGCTACAGAATGCTAGGAACGCTTTGAAGTCCTTTGCGGCTCAGGTTCTGTAATTTATTTTTAAAAACAAGAGGCAGATATTTAATAAAACTGCAGGAAGGCACGTGAAATACTGAACAGAACAGCAGAGCGGGTACTTATCCTCTCAATCCTGTCAGGGTCTGATAACAGTGCCGCTCCCATGCCCCCCTGCAGGAAACACAAGAACCCTTTAAATGGCATGAATCTGGTGCGGTGTCAATTTCACTCCAATTAATCACAAATGCTGGACAGTGTCTTAACATTTAATAAGGGTTCTTTGACAGAAGTGTCCAATTACAGAGACTGCTGTGAAATTAAATCAGCCGGGCACAGCTGGAGCCACATGGATGTTTGTGTCGTGTCTGTGCAGGAAACTAATGTTGGCTTCAGAATACTTCTTCATTGCAAAATGCAGATCTGTCCTGGAGTACGGCTTACCCATAACAACTAAATATTAAGAGCACTGGCAGCGCCATCATGATTGAATTCAGGATTAAATCCAAAAAATTGGCATTCAAGCTATTCCCTAATGATATAGTAAACTGAATTCATAATCTAGCCATTCACATTTTCTACCTCATTTTGCAGAGCCAGATTGAAAGACAGATACTGCGCAACACGCAACTGTTCATCTATTACCTACAGTAAATAAGACTTGCTCCTGTTCACAATTTAAAGAAGAAAAAGCCTAATTTAATGACAAATGCATACAAATATCCACGTGCTGCTCTCCTGCACCAGATGGAGGGGTTATCTGCTGGAAAACGCTGACAATCAGACAATGACTGTGTGTGTGTGTATAGAGTCATCCTTATCAAGTGCAAATATGCTTTATGGTCTGGTACTTCTCCCATGTTTCATATTTATCTAAATAAATATTTAATCAATTAATAAAAGATACACTGTTTCACATGAAAACCGTGTGAGCAAAATCCTCAGCTTTTTTAATCCAAAAACCACTTGACAGCAGCATAGTACCAACAAACACACACACTGACACACGTACGTTTTTAATAAAGAATCAGCGATATGCTGCTACGACATATTGTATAAGCCAGTGGATAGAGTTTTACACATTACCATCCCTGGGTAGGGAATTTTAAAGTCTGGAGTGAGAGACTGAGAAAACTGATGGACAACAATAAATGTCCAGAGAAGTACAGGACTGGAGGTTGCGTTTTCATTGTAAAGTGCCCTGTGGTGCTCTACATGAAGAGCGCTATATAACAGCAAATTGTATCTCATTGTATTGTAATGATTAACTCAGAATACATTACCTTGAGTTAGTCTATTTAGCCCCTTCCCGGTAATTGTCAAGCAGCCAGTGTAGTGTGTAATGCACGAAACAGCTGACCCCTGGCTGCAGAGTAATAGTAACTGAAGCCTGTCTGGAGAGTCCCATAAACAGTGCTTTAGAGTATTTAATACTGGAGAACACAAAAGAAAGTGTGCGTCAGCTGAGGACAAAAGAAGAAGTGAAACAGCTGTCAGGATCCAGAGTGGTCAGGCAGGCAGCAGTATTGACTGAACATTTACAAGAAAACCTTTACATGAAACAAAAAGAAAAAGAAGGAATGAACAGACTGGGGTCGACCTGCATTTGCAAGCCTGGGGCTTAAACTCCCTTTATACGTATGTCACGAAATCCAGTTTTAAAAGCGCAGAAAAATACAGCACAACTCTAAATTAGTTTTCAAAATGTGTCAGTTTGTTCTGTAACCTTTATTACCGCGGTATCGTCAAAGCATGAAAGACTCATGGAACCCTGGACCTCTAGCCTTGTATCAAATTACCTGGCACACAGAGCAGAGACTGGCTTTCACAGTCATATATTATAGGAGGCAGTGTGGTCCAGTGGTTAAAGTCGAGGGCTTGTAAGCAGAAGGTCCCTGGTTCAAATCCCACCTCTGCCACTGAGTGACTCACTGTGTGACCCTGAGCAAGTCACTTAACCTACTTGTGTATTGTGCAGATCAATGTCCTATTGCAAATGACTCTGCATATAATGCACAGTTCACAGCCTACCTCTGTAAAGCACTTTGTGATGGTGGTCAATTATGAAAGGCACTATATAAAGATATTATTAGTATTATTATTATTAACCCTGCAACAGATATCCAGTCTTTATCTGGCAATGCATCCTAATAGCTGGTAGTCCTTCCTTCAGTCACTCCCATCCCGCTCCTTTGTGTATTTGAAATGAACTTGAGATGCTTGTCAAACCGTCATCGTGGAGGCATGCTAAAGCGGAGTGCCCAGCAAAAGCAATATGAATTCATATGAATTCCTTTGCATTACATACGGCTACACTGGCAGCCTGTGCTTTGCCGGGCTTCCTCTATGAAGTTGGCTTTATTACACTTTGCAATGCTTTAATGTTACATACTGCTGCAAATGGGATTAAAATAACATGGTAGTAGTAATAACAATAACAGAGTTTTCGTTTGTGCAGCCTGGCATACCTGCAGTGCAGATCAGCTTACCTTGGTTGAATATTCTTTAGGGCAATCCATGTTGACATCAATTGCTGCTACATCAATCTGACTTGGAAGAAAAGATCAGAAGGGATTTTTCATTTTGATGCTTTATTGTGAATGCACGCTTTCCATTAGGCTTTAGGTTTTTAAAACTTATTTTGTAAAAATAATAATAACAAACAGGAAAAGCAAATACCCTTCCTGTATTATAGACTTATTACAGAACACAGGGCAGCATTCACAAAGCATGAGCTGGCCAGGACATGCAGAGTACAGCAAGGCATTGTATTTGTTATTAGGTTTTAATGTAACAGCAATGCCTTTATGAAAGAAGGTTGTCAAACTCACACAAGCTTTGCAACTGCCAAGGCTCTCTCTGGGTCAGCAGTGCCCTGCAAGAAACAGAACAGCAGAGATCACTGTGATCTCAAACACATCGAGGCACACACGCGGGTACAAAGCCACGAGCAGCACAGTCTGCACAACTGTAGCCCTCAAACCTCACTAACAAAGAATTCAAATACAACACACAGAGAATGCACCCGTCAATCCCACTGGCACTTGCAAACCTAATGTTTGTTTTGTGTTTTTAATTGTACCATCTGAACTTATAGCATCGCTTTTGCATCCATCTGAAAATCCCCAGCAAAACACATTTACAAGTACTCTTCTGAAAACCCCAGCTTTCACTTGAGCAGTGAAGAAGCTGGGCAGCAGCAATCACAGCTGCTGCATTCAGTTCCCATTTCAGTTGGATGTACAGCACTATGTAAGCTGCTCAGCACTCTGGCACTGCTTACAAGGGAGGCCACACTCTATATAAACCTAAACAGGCCAAACCAGCTGCTCTTAAAAGGTTCAAAAGTAGTCTGTTGCCATGGCCATGGTTTCTGACACCATGGCAACTGCTATTTAGACACCAAGGTGATGCTATTAAAAACAGTTGAATCAATTAGGGGCATTAGTGGACCTTAAGGACAAAGCATGACATCAGCATGCGCATATATATATACATATATATATATATATATATATATATATATATATATATATATATATATATATATATAGCACATCAGTCTGCCTAGCTATTAGCCTAGCTATTATTAAAAAAAGTTTTCAGTTTATCAGTTACTTTTCTTCTTTATTAAGTAGTGATTTCTGAGTCTCTTTGGTTGTTTTATAACTCTCTCGCTCTCTCTCTCTCTCTCTCCATTTTTAATATCATTAAATATATCCCTGCTCTCTCCTTATGGTATTTATCCTAATGGCCAGTCTTTACCATCTGGAAGACCATGTGATCCTTTTCTCTTTCGCAGGTACGGAACATTACCCTCTCTTCAGGCGCTACGAAATCCACCGTCTCAAGCACCTCTGTACGAGCACAATGACAGGGAAAGGACAGCGGCTCAGTCTTCATATTCCTGCACAGCTCAGAAAGGTAACTGGTACTGCATGAAACCAGCAAACCAGACCTCTTATTAATGCCCTCTATAAATCGGTTAATAAATATTTATGTCCCATCAATTGATTTTTTTAGCTAAACATGCTCACTGCTGGAGGTCTATGTATCTTTTGTATCAATAACATACCGTTGACGATATGCACGGCTGCATTTTGATATCAATTAGTTCCTACATGGAAAAAAAACAGAAAAAAGATAAGGTCTTTGGTGAACAACACAATTTCACATTCCCTTCTAAAATAGAATTACAGGATTGTTTTCAAGCTTTTTTCATTTACTCAACTACAGCACTGCAAGCAGGCCTCTACAGAATCCATCACTGTATATGAGCTGAAATCACCATCATGTGAAATAAAATGTATATGTAACTTACTCACAACCCTAACCCTACACTACACTACACTGTACTGACAATAGGGCAATGATGTAACTGCAGCCCCTGTATAGCGTGACACCGATGTTCCATAACAAACTTTCTGAGAACACCCTTCTGTAAGTCAGGAGAACGAGGTACAGCAAATTGAACAATTATCATTCTACAGTTACCTGCTGAAGCAGTGTAATAGCAGGGAGCAGAGAAAGAAGGAAGTTTGAAGCACAGAGCTCCATCCCAGCTGGAGGGGAGCCGTGTTGATTTCAGGGCCTCCACGACGACTGCATTAATAGAGCTGACGTGAAGCTCACTTACAGTCAAAGGTTTTTGTAGCACATTAGGAGTCTGGGTTTGTGTGTATTTTGTAAAAGAGTCACAGTTGTGAATGAAGGGCTGTCCTAGACAGGAGACCCTGCAGTGCAGTCTCCATGTTTCCTCCTTACCTCACAGTAAACGAAGTCAGCTCCATAGTCCAGAGCCAGGAGCCTCATCGGTAGAGTGCCCACTCTCACCATCGGGGCCAGCGCCACCATGCTGCGGAAGCACAGTCTGCTCACTGACTGCTTGATCATCTCTTCTTTCATATTCTAAAGAACGAAAAGATTTCTGAATGTTGTACCATTGTAGTGTGAGTACAAGGTATAAGAAAAACAGAATATGGGTCAGATTCTGAAAGCCATGCACTGCTCCTCAAACTGACAAAAAAATTGATAGTATACTGTAAGCACGACTATTAATAAAAGTTGGTTGCTACTGTAAAGGACCTCTATAGCACTAACGCTGGGCTATGCAATGTTACCCACTGTCTTCGCTGGTGCCCCATGTCTAATTACAGCTTGTGTTCTACATCAGGGTTAAAAAAAGCATCAGCTGATCAGCTCTACAGAAAGTGTATTCACCTGTAGACTTATTATTGCTGCAGTACATAGGTAATCATATTTACAGTGGTGACTGACTGTTTAATAACACACTGAATAAAGACTTAGCTCCCCTCTATCTGTAGTTGTAATATGCGTGAGTGTGCTTCTATTTTTTTTTTGTTTGTTTGCTTGCTGTGTATGTCAGTGATAAGGTGACCATATGGTTTCACAATGCATTCACCCGTCTTGGTCGTCACCAGCAATATAAAGAGTGAACACGAATATAACCAGACCTTATAGTAAAACATATCTCAAGTCTGGCTTGTGGTCGTCTGCGTCAACATGTCTGCTATGTTAAATATAACACTGGACTGTATTAACAGAACTAAACCCAGTAGTCTGTCATTGACTGTACAATTAGATTAAACCGCACAGAGAAATGGGCACACAGTACTGAGTACAAGCACTGAGAGAGAATACAGAAATGACACTCACATTTAACATTACTACGAGATCAAAGGCTCCTCTACAGCTTAATAGAAGGGGTCTCACCTCCCGTTAAGAACTGTATTTTATCAACTTAATTATTCCAACAGCAACTCCCTCCAAGCAGCTGGAGAAACACGTGTGCTCCAATTGACGTTTCTTCCTGGCGACACACGGAATTAACGTCATCGCCCAGCGACAAGGTTATCTGACAACAGTGAAAGATGCACATGTGAGACAAGATTCATTCACAAAAAAAAAAGAAAAAACAGATCAAATTCGGACTTTGTTATGATAAAAACTTGAAGCGACTCTAAATAATCAATCTTCTGCTTGATAGCCTTGCTGTCCTAAAATAATCGAGATACTTGAGATGTTTTTTTTTTTTTTGGAAGACCAAATTAGACGTGATATAGGGACACACAGTGAGTTACGTATTTTTTATAAACAGAACGCACTTCAAGCTTTGTATTGCGTCTAGTTAAAGAATCCCAGCAAGCATATAGAAACCAGTGTGATACCACTGTTAATTCTGCTGTAAGTTAACTGTACATCTGTGCCCGGTTTCAAAATGATTTGTTTGGGTGCTAGAAAGTGTGTGCTAAATTCGATGCCCGCTTTAAAACTACTGAGAAGCTACACAGCAAGCACAGCGGGCAGCAGATTGTTTGCAATCAAACGAGGAGTGACCAGCGCTAGTGATGGCAAGCAGGACACGGTTATAAGGATACCACGACAGATGCAGGAGCGCATTGACAACGTCAAACAGATTAAAAGCAAAAGGCTGGAAAAAGTCAGCACCACCAAAGCCGGAAAACTGCTTATTGTCAGCAAGCATTCCAAACTGAACCAACCTGCCAGTTACACTCTGGGGAAATTCGATCGACCGCTCCTTGCTTCTGAAGGATGGAAGCACAATAAATCGTTTGGGGACTTTTTCACCATCAACAGCACTCAGAAGGACCTCCCTTTCGTCACAGTAGCAGGAGGCAAGGAAGGCGAAGAGAAGGGGGTCGAAAAAGCTGTAACTTTTAAATCCTTGGGGCTGTGCCAGGAATTAACAGAAGCGCTGCAGGCTATGGGTATTGTTTACCCGACCACAGTCCAGCTGCAGACCATACCCAAGCTGTTGAAAGGAAAGAATGTCCTGTGTGCTGCTGAAACCGGGAGCGGCAAAACGTTGTGCTACTTGCTGCCCCTTATCCACAAGCTGAGCCGCAACCGCTACGAAAGGGCATCGAACAGCCAGGCACCCCAGAGTGTTGTGCTTGTGCCGTCCAGGGAGCTTGCCGACCAGGTCAAAGTTGTCGCCAAGTCTTTGGGCGCTCCTTTAGGACTGGTGGTACGAAACGTTGGAGGGGGCAGGGGGATTGGCAACGTCAAGCTGGCGTTCTCCAGCGGCGCCCCAGACATTTTGATCGCCACCCCTGGAGCCTTGTGGAAAGCACTCCGCAGGAACTACGTTGATTTGAGCGACCTGAGCTACGTTGTCATGGACGAGGCGGACACCTTGTTCGACGAAAGCTTTGCAGAGCTGGTGGAAAGAATCCTGCTCCAAACGCAGGTGGCATCAGACCCGTCGGAAACTCTTGGCCTGGGCAGGAAAGCGCAGCTGGTTGTCATCGGCGCCACCTTCCCTGGAGGCGTTGGAGAACTGCTAAAGCAAGTCACCGATTTGGGGAGCATCGTGACAGTGAAGAGTAAGAGGCTGCACCACCTCATGCCGCACGTGAAGCAGGCCTTCCTGAAGGTGAGAGGGGCTGACAAGCTGGTGGAGCTGCTGCAGATCATACGAACCCCAGCAGCTGCAGACAGGGATGGTGTAGGGGTGCTTGTCTTCTGCAACAGTGCCTCCACAGTCAATTGGCTTGGGTACCTGCTGGATGACCACAGTGTGAAGCATGCACGGTTGCAAGGACAGATGCCCGCTGTAATGAGGGCAGGAATTTTTAATACTTTTCAGAAGGGCCTGGTCAACGTTTTAGTCTGCACAGACATCGCTTCCAGGGGGCTGGATACACAGAGAGTGAAGACAGTGATCAACTATGACTTTCCTCCTTCTCACACAGACTATCTCCACCGAGCTGGGCGAGTGGGCCGCATGGGGAGCAAGTCCCCGGGCAGCGTGGTTAGTTTCGTCACCCACCCCTGGGACGTGGAGCTGGTGCAGAAGATTGAAACTGCGGCTCGGAGGAGAACCAGTCTCCCTGGCATGGAGTCTGCAATCCACCAGCCTTCTCCAAAAGCACATTTAACAGAGTTTGATTCTGGTGTTGAAACGGAATAAACTTTGTGCAAGATTTTTTGTAATCGTGTTTGTTAAAATGGCACTCACACTTTTTATTTAAAGGCTCCTTCTAATGTTAGCGTTTTGATCTGAAAAACTAGAATAAAATTCAACCACAGAAACATTAAAAACAACTAAGTAACTGCAGACCTAGGAGTATAGGAAATATAACTGAAAGTAGCAAACGAATCTAATCTATTAATATCTATATCTGTCCCTATTTGAAGCTATTGATAAGTTACCCTAGGGTATTGGTGTGTATAGAGTCTTTGGAATCAGTTATAGGTATGAATTACCCCGGGATTGCAATCTGTGTTTGGTGACGGGGGGGTACTGCATTTTGTACAAGGCTCAAAAGAGCACAAACTACTGAGCTGGTTGTAGGTATTCACAGCTTGAAACACAGAAATGAATATACATGGTTTATCCAACAGATTAATATAATTTTTTTTTTTTAATGAGTATAACAATAAACACCTTTGTGGAAAATACTTTAATTTATAATTTATTTGTCTTGTAAGGTCACACATAACAAATGAACAGATACCTTGTTATGGGGAAAACTCCCCTTTTTTTTTTATATATAATATATATATATATATATTACTATATATATATATATATATATATATATATATATACTATTGAGATAACTATATATATTAGACTTTGATAAAAAATTTATGTCTCAATGATAAGGTTTTTCACACAAACCTGCATTGTAATTATTACTCATTCAGGGTTTGAGACGTGCAATAGCCTTGCACCCTGTCCTGGGTTTCAGAACTACCCTAGTTCAGGTGTGTTATTGAAATGACCAGGAGTCTGAACAGTTAGAACCTTTCTCAATCTGCTCTGAATGGACTGATCACACTTCTCACAACATGAACAAGTCTCACCCGAGTCTAGGTTTACTAAAAAAATAGTTGTTTACGCAGCTATAGGGAAGCAAAAATGTATTCCCAGTAACATTGACCTCCTGGCTTCTGGTTCCCAGTACTGGGTGCAGGGCTAGTTTTAGTTCCAATGCATTTTTATTACTCCAAGTTAGAGAGACAGATTGCTCTAGTTGCTGCTGGTTTACAGACCTGTAGCAGATGTGCCAGATTAGGAAATAATTGGAGGTGTGATTTGCTTATCAGCCACACCTGGTACTGTGATGTGGGGGGCTGGATTGTTCTGCATGTCGAGTGCATTCTGGACAGAACCCTCCTGACATTCTGAAATCCGTTTCGATTGTTTCAATCTTGTATTTTAAATATTAAAAGAATTCATTTTACTCTGTTCTGAATTTAGCAACAGAATCACCAGAGCAGACGGCAGTGGTAATTGTAAGGAGACACACAAACTGCACTCTCAGTTAAATGTGTAGTATTCTGGAATTCATTAACAGAAGATATAAAAAATACTCATGAACTTAGGGATTTTGCTTATAAACTTAAAGTATAATTAAAATCAAAACAAACATGCATTCATTGAATGGGAGGGTTGTATTGTTGTATGCTCTGCAATTGATTGTTCATTTGCTTATCTTTGTTCTCACCTACCCAGGGACTTCCAATGAAAAGGAAGGTAAATTTGAGTACAGTGCATCATGTAACATGTTCATTTATGTTAAAAATTGTACAATGCCCCTGTCAAATAACTAGAATTAAAAACAATTGGTGCAGCTTTGATGCCCTCAGTGTTAGCCTCTCTCTCTCTCTCTCTCTCTCTCTCTCTCTCTCTATCTCTTATTCTTCTAGACGGTGCTGTGAGGTAGAAGTAAAGGATAAATAAAGGGTAATGCACTGAAAAGACAATGCAATCCGGCAAGTCACCACTTACCTACAGGACCTACATTGTTTCTTTATTGCATGGTTACAGCAAACAAAGGCTGATTGATAGTACCAGTAAAGTAATTGTTCCATTACACTCTAACAATTTATTTAAACTGCAGTCATGAGGTGATTTAAAGGAAATGTGATTTTTTTTTTACTGTTCTGCTAGAGGTGGACAACCCCATTATTTACTGTGGATCATCATAGCTGTTGCTGTTACTCCTGACCTGAGTAGAGAGCATTCACACTGTCGCAGACTGGGGGGACCGCACTGCCCCCACCCCCCTGCTGCTGACGAGACAGATCAAGTGTGCTGTTGTTCACATCCCAGCATTCATTTCTATTGTGTGTGTTATCACTGTCTGTCTGGCAGCCGGGTCTTCTGCATTGAAAAGCCAGGCTTTTTAGATCACCTCTGGTAGCATTTGATGCAGTCAGTTACCCTGCTTCACTCTTCCCAAACGCTCTTGGCTTAAGCTGACCCCCCCCCCCCCCCCCCCCCCCCCCCCAATAACATTATGAAGGTATCCTGGCTGAGGACCCCCACCCAGTGAATCCATGGAAGTGAGACATTGTGTTCTATGTACACACTGTTAGTGCTTTGGAAAGGAATAATAGTTCAACATAACCCCAAGCACCTATTGGCAGATATTTTGCGGGATGGGGTTATGTTATATCTAATATGACTTGTCGAGATATATATATATATATATATTATATTATATATATATTATCATAATATATATATATATAATCATAACATTTTTATTGTTTCTTTTTTATTTACAAAACCACTTAAAATAGTGCAATACAAACATTTACACTTCAGGTTGCAGACTGAACGATACAGTTTAATAGGAAAAACAAAGCATAACACACCTGTGGTAATACAGTAGGTGTGCATTTTAACGGCACGATAAAGAAGACGTATAGCACTAAAACACTGCCTTGCAGTTCTGTGAGGACCCATGGACTACAATAAAAAGCCAACAAATAGTTCATGGATTTAAGCACTAAGGGTCCTGAACATCGTAATTATAAAGTTACATTTCAATGGCACTACACACTAGAAATGCACAAATCTTTGTTGGGTTTGTTACATAAACACAATGTGCCTTTAGTCTTTCACATAGCCAGCCTCCAAGGGCAGCAGCCTGGTTTTTCTCTCAGTATGTCAGATCTGTTCGAGGGATGTGTGTCACTGAACACAGTAATTACATCTTCACTGTTCTGTACTGGAAATGCACAAAAAACAACACAAATTGGATGAGTGCTGCAGGTTTTGTTTTTTTCCTGTCTGTGGATTGTTATATACATTTTTTCCGATTTTACCACCAGTGTGTCAAAACTGTCGACAGCGCAGACAGGCATCTCCGAAATAATAGGTGTAATTGAACATGATCTGGCGCACGTTATGTTCAAGCAATTACTGTTGTACTGATAGTTTTGCACGTACACTCAAGCGTGTTCACTAGGCCTAGAATCTGTGCTATTTACCGAACTGTTTCTCTTATAAAGTTAATGCCTAGCAGATGTGTGTGCTGCTGGTTTGTACTGTTGCAATTGCATGGGTGTGTCAAACTCTGACAATGTTACCACAGTTATACAGTGCTCCTCCTTTAGAAGCAGGTCCTTTATACCTCAAAACCAGTTTTAAAGTGCTTGGCTGAGGCTCTGTCCATTTGACCCATAATGTCATTCCACTAGCAACTTTCATTCTAGCTATAAGGCAGAACTCAAATAGCAAGGTCATGCAACTACAGCTCCTGAGCAGGGGGAGCACTGTACCATTCTTCCAATGGCAGGCTGGTGTAGCTGCCTTTGTGTTTCCATTGCTTTTCCGTTAGGCACAGATAAGAACAGCTGCCCATGACAGTCATTTAGAAAGGAATACAATCTAGCACTGGGCTTCTCCAACTTGGTCCTGGGGAGTCCCTGTGGCTGCTGGTTTTCATTCCAGCCAAGCTCTCAATTACTTAACTAGACTTAATTGAACTGATAATTTGTTTAATTGGACCTTTTTACTTGTTTTCAGCTCTTAAACAGTTGCAGTTCAAGTTACTTATCAAATGTTACAGCTAACTTGAAATATGCAAACTGTTCAAGAGCTGAAAACAAGTAAAAAGGTCTGTTTAAGCAAATTATCAGTTCAATTAAAGGTCTGGTTAAATAATTGAGGGCTCTGATGGAATGAAAACCAGCAGCCACAGGGGGTCCCTTCAGAACTGAGTTTGAGAAGCCCTGATCTAGCGGGTTGCGTTCAAAAATCAAAACAACAAGGCAAGGCATCTTGTTCCTCCACATCCTCTGGAGGAACGCTTGGAGCTGACACAACACGTTGCCTGACTGCAGTCTCGTCCAACGTGCTCGCACGCAGGCCCTCAAAGTGTAAAAAGAGAGTAGTGCTATCTGTGCTCTCCTTAATAAATACATTTGTAAGAAAAGCACACTTTCATTGAGTCTATTTACAGAGTTTGCTGGTTTTGTTTTGTAATTTGGTTTAAACGTTGGTTGTGGAGTGCGTGGTGGAGAAGTTCTCCATTCGGATCCTCACCACTTTCTCCTCGGGCGGTGGGGCAAAGAGGAATTTGCAGGTGAAGACCTGCTGACAGGCCTTGCGGAAGTTCTCCGAGAGGAAGGCGTAGAGGATAGGGTTGATGCAGGAGTTACCGTAGGCCAGGCAGTGGGAGATGATGCGAAAAGCGAAGGAGGCGTCGTTGAGAGGGAACGCCCCGAACTCGGCCCACATGACGATGATGTGGTGTGGCATCCAGCAGATCAGGAACACGGCCACCACCAGCAGCACTGTCTGTGCGGTCTGGAGGAAAACAAACAGAACAAACACTGAGTACAACACACAGGCTGCTGTGACCGGGGGAAGAACCTGCATATTAATAACTGGCTATAATAATAATAATCATAATAACCCCTTCTCTTAAGAAATCCAGCTGTGGAATGTGGTCAGGTTAAATTGGTTAACTGATTGCTGCTTTAACCTGGCCACATGTGCAGACTGCATCAGTCTGCACTGCATCTCAGTCGTAGCATCATTGAGAGCACAGCTGCCAGCTGCTCAAAGACTTTCTGATATGAGGAGTTCAGGTTTTTTTATTTTGTTTAGAAGCCATTATAAAGCTAATTTTTTTTTTTTTTTTTTTTTTGCTAAATTTGCCAAATTATTTCTGGTAAATAAAATTGGTTAAAAAGGGATCAACTTTATTTGATTTCTGCCAAGGATTTGAATTAGTAAGATGTTTCAATGTCTTTTTTTTGTTTTGTAAATATAATTGCTCCAGCTGGTATATCTCATCAAAGTTGTTTTAATTTTGCTTACATAATTTAATATAAATGAGGAAAATGAATAGGCCCACCGCTTTTCTTTGCTCAAAAAAATCTCCATGAATTTTAGCCAAGCAGATTTCAAATACAGACACATTGACTAAGCTACAATGCAGTCAAATAACCTGCTTACATGTTCTGAGGTGTCTGAAGGTAAACCAAAGAGCGCCGATCCCCTTGCTTTTTACATACAGCTCCTTCACTCCTGTGTGGCCAGCAGAACAGTTCTGCCACTGCAATGGGTCTTCTAAAAGACTGACAGGGAGTTTATGGAGTAAGAAAATGACATTTGAAATGTCATGGCTGTGAACTGAAATGGAACAAGCTGGCAACACATTAGCTAGGCGTTAGGGCAGCCATTTGTTTTTAAATTTAAAAAATGTAAATTCTGCCATTTCTGATACTCAAAGACTACATGTATTACTGATATTGCTGTAGGCATTGCAATGAGAATTGGATTTTAGACAGACAGTACAACGCTGATCCGAGCAAGGCAGTAAAACAAAGTATAGCGTAATATGCAAGGATTTATTTTTTAGACAAAAACAGCAAGTATTTCAACAGAATCCCATTTATGTGCTGTTGAAACAAGCTGGTCCGTTTTTCCCTTTGCTTGTTTGCTTACGTTGTTCTTAGGGAAACTGGGGGTATAAGACAAACATGCTCAGCCTCTATTTTTATCTTCTGTTGCCGCACACACAATGACCGTTCTGCTGCCCTCAGTCTATTCGACAGCCAGCACTATCACTCACTTACTGTACAATGCAGTGGGCTGTTTCATTTAATTCTCCGTAGTACCTTTAAACTGTAGCCTTAACCTACTGAAGAGTAAGTAGAACCATTAAACAGGAAAGGAGAAGCGATTAAAAAGGCATGTGAAGCTGGGCGCTCTTTGCTGCGTCTCCTGTTATTTGAAACATTTAAACAGCTTGGATGTGCTTGCGTAAGGAGTCGATGCATTTCAAGTTGACGTGTGTTTTACTCGCTAGTTTTCATCTCTCATTGGTTTCAGTTTGTGAACCTTGGGATGTCGATAAAGTCGTGCTTAATACAGTGTCAGCAGTGTAGTGAGCTCTGTTTAGTTTTAGTTTTTTTTTTCTTTTCTCAGATGAGTTATTGATCACAGCTATCCACAGACTTACACATCCCAAACACAGATGTGAGCCAGCGATACAAAGCCAAGAAGCAATTTCTGTTTATCGAGTGTGAGCAGCTTGTATTCAAGATTGGAAGCTTCAATAATTTTGCTATGCTCTTATTGTTGAAGGAGTCTTAAGGCATTGCTTCTTTATTGAGGAAGATGCTAGTCTGTCTCTGCACTCAAGCCTTAGCCCTTAGTGGACAACACTCTGCATCATAAATGACCCTAAACTTGGGCACTGGCCATCTTTGTACAGATTTGATGAGCATGAAGACTGAACCGCTCCCTCAGTCCTTCAGAGGCACTACAGAGGTTCAGTATGTACACTAGAACTTCAAAGTCCTACAGTACATCTCCTGAATAAGCCATAGAAACCCTGACCTAAACAAGTCTGACTAAAGAGCAAGTAATAACCTTTTTTTTTGTCTGTCCGAAAGACACTGAATGAGACAAACGCAAATAAAGAACTGTTGCCTGAAGACAAAACAAATTGCAATGCCAACAATTGTGTGCTCGGCATTGATTTTTCGCTCAACCCCATTACCCAGTGATTGTGAAATTTGTTACCACTAAACAAGTTGATCCTCCGAAGCTGCAGCTGTAAATGATTTACACACATCTGTGGCTTAATCCTGCACTGCCCTTTCTGAGCGATAGTTCTCAGTAGGCACATTGATTGACAGAGGGCATATCCAACTGCAGCTGAGAGACTGCATGCACAAAGCCTGAAAGCTTTTCAAAGCAGAGCACTTAGATTAAAAGGGGATCTCTGGATGTGTTGGGATGACCTTTGCAGAATAACAATGCTCCTGAAACTCACAGAAATATTGCAGGTATAACAGGGCAGAGGCTGGGCCTGAACCGGCGACACTGCGCACCACAAGTGAGCATCTACATCCCAATGCAAAAGAGCCAGGCTCCTGGCGTCTGACGCTGGGAGCCCTTGACAATGTCTGCAGAGGCTGGCATGATAGATACTTTGCAGAAACAGTGGACACATCTGCAAAATAACAAGCCGACCTTCGGGAGGTCTCCTGTGCAAAACTAATCTGTCTTTTCACTTTAACTTTGCACTGAATCTGCGCACTGAACTGGCAATTCCCACAGTTGTTGTCGTCATCGTCACAATGAGGTCTCCCAATGGGAATCTCCTCATCTGCATCCTTCCCTTGAAATCCAGTTCCACTCCACTCAGAACATTCAGAGCACATTCAGACACAAAGAGGGCAGCAGTCGTCTAACAACCGCCTGTGAGTCATGGCAGTGACACGGGGAGGTGGGAAAGTGGGTGTGTGGACTTTCCCCCTCTCTGAATGGCTGAGAGGCAAGTCTTGGGGAGATTGTTAGCTCTATAAGTTAACGCTCTGTTGTTTCCTCAGGTCTGCCCTTTTAAACGCGCCGAGAGTGCGGAAACGCTGGTCCACGACCGAGAAGCAGTTGGAGAGAACGGAACGGAGGTTCAGAGCGAGACAGTGAGGGAGGGGAACCCTTGGGCAGACCCCTGAATAGTATAGCTGAGCAGGCTAGTGAGCCGGCAGTGTAGGACGGTGATCCGGGTCGCACGGGCATCGGCGAAAGGGATATTGCTGCAAAGTGCAGCACCTTTTCTTTATAGTTTTGTTACTATTTTATTTTCCCTTTTTCTTTCTGCCTTCTATTTTTGAATTATTGTTTGAAGCACCTGCGAGTGCGCGTGCACCCTGAACTGTCGTACCATCATATGGTATTCCCGTGGTTCTGTTTACCATAGTTGGTAAGCAGACCATGGACCAACAGCGCCCTCTGCGGGCTAAAAAGAAATAAGGCACCCTTCAAAATAAAACTGGGCACCTGTGTGGTGTTTTCAAGTACACCTGTCTGTCTCCTGATCAGTGAATTACCCACAACCCTTCCACAGTACTATACTACTATAGATATGGAGGAAGGTCATGGACAGAGGCCACTCCATTTGCATTACAAAGCCTTAATAATCAGATCAGAACACAATAAATACATATTAAATTATACCACTCGACTAACTCTTTAGCGAATACGATGAATACGTTTTCATGATAATGTTTTGATGTAAGAGACAATCCGTTCAGCCTCATTTCCATTGTTTGCAAAACATTTTTTTTCTGCTTTTACTGTTCCGCAGGCTCTCAAAAGTAAATTTACATTTGAATGTAAATATTGTGAAAAATGCAAAATTGCTTGTATAAGAAAATAATTGAGTAACAGAGAGAGACAAAGTTCAATGTGCTTTCACACGAAGAAGCCAATAAAATACCGTTTCATTTCTTATATTATGTTAGTTTAAGCTATTTAATCTTTTTTAACATTCTTTTTTAAAATCACAATGACGGATGCTTCAGTTTTTTGGTTAGATAACCTGCCATTAGGAACGCCTCTGTGTTATGATTTTTGGCTATTTGCTGCAGAAGACCTTTTGTAAGCATATTGCTAACTACAGTATACCGTTTCAGCTGCCCGAGTGCTTTTGAGTTTCACAGTAGCCATTACTGCTCTTCCCACATACAGTGCCCACTCTGTGATGCATTCTCTCTCTTGACCTCTCCTAATTCCTGTTAATGGGCTAGGATGGAGCTTTGTGTTCATTTACAGTACAGGTGTTTCATGAGCTTGCAGAATAAGGTCTTGAATAACAGAAGGGGGTGTAGGTAGCACAGAAAATGAGAGTGAATCCAATCAATAGAGAATACATCAGTTAAGCTAGCCCTGACGTTTCATGCACATACTAAGCTGTGATTTTGCAAGCGTTTAAAGCTATGCACAGTATGATCCTAATCTAACCAGCTATGCTAATTAGTTAAGCAGAACACAACAGTGTGTTTGCGGTGGCTGAGACAGTCACCATGTGTTGTGCTGCCATTGCTGTTACAAAAAAAATACAGCACTTCACAAATCTCATTAAGATTAAGACTGTTCCACTTGCTAGGTTGATTCTACCATCGCAATATAATATATTACATGGGCCTTCAATACATTATGCACCCAGGAGAATAGTTTGTAGTGCCTGAAACAACACTATCTTTCAGCTCTAGTCATCTGATTCAAGCCATTTCATCTGGAAAGGCACTTCATTTTACCTACATCAACAACCCATACCGTTCCCTGTGATGCTGAAGTTCTGTGAAACAGAACACATTGTTTTCATATACAGAACTGTTTTCTAACACTGTATTGAAACGATTAACCTATGAGCCTCATCAGACTGCTTTCTACATCCTTACCTCCAGGGGAAAAATAATACTAAGGGTTCAATCAGAGAAGAGACTTGACCTTTAAAGAAATAGACATCATGTCACCATTGAACAAGTAGCACTAACTCTGAACGGATTCATAATGTGTCACTGCCTGACACTTTCCATGTAGGTTCAAGGCAGGAGAACAAGCACACATGAATTGCAATTTACTTCCAAACATCTCCTCTTTTAAAACACATATTCCCAAATATTAAAACAAAACAACAAATTCTCAATAAATTGCGTTATCAATATCTACAAGTTATAACACTAAAAGTGCCATCTTCATTACAAAACAAGCACATGAAAAGCATTTCAATGGCTTCAAACAGGAATGTGACTCTGGAGGAACAGTCAGAGATATGAATGCCGAGTGTCATACAAGTAATGACTTAATTAACCTTTCACCCAACCTGCAAAAACTACAAATGATTATGTCACTTCAAAAACGATGAAAAAAAAACTAAAGAAAAGAGAAAGAAGACGGAGCAATTATGTCTATACTTTTCTATAGTGACCTTGAGTCTATTGTGATTCTGATTCTTAAGATATTGTTTGGTGAGAAAAAAAGAGATTGAAACAAAGCATCTGGCTCCAACTTTTAACACTGATGACTCTTTTCAAAAATACATTTTCCAATTCTTTCATTTACTTGCTCCCTGGAACAGACAATAGCTTGCTTTGATTTTCCACTGTTTATTCATTCAAGCCTACCGCCTTGCAATTGTGACTATGTATCTTGCTTCAAGGCCAACTGTAACTAAATGCCCTGTAAAAAAACAAAACTAGTCCTAGACTTGAGTCTGTGTTTTTTGTGCTGTGGTATTGTTGATGATCTGTTGATTGATACAGGAGGCTAGGGGTGTATAATAATTGTTTTTGTGCAAAATCAAGTCATGTCCAGCGCATAAAGGTCCCCATTTTGTGGACGAGGTCCCTAAAAACAACATCAAATGGAGATTTGAAATGTGCCGCTGCTGACAATATATCTGCAGTTAATCAATAGATTTATCATTTTTACATAACTTGAACAGAACTGAATTGAATTCAGTAATTAACTGTTATTTAGCAAGTAATGTTAATTACCTGAATAGGCTGCTTTACATAAAAGTGTATTGTTCTCCTGCACAAAGAGGTTTAGTAAAGGATATGCCCACATCAGGTACCTCTCCTCTAACCCTAATCACAGGTTAGCACTGATTATCCAACCCTTCACTTCTACTGAATAAGATCTTTTTAAAAAAATACAATCAAAAAGGGAAAGGTTAACAATACCCTTTAATGCAAATCAGTTCTTAATGAAGGAGCAGCTCCACCTGAAAAGGGTGTTTTGGAGAATTTAAAATTCCTGCAATGAGGAGCTGGAGAGCAGAAATTGATTTTCTATTGAAGTATGTTTTCAGACGATGGTCGATGAAACTGTAAGCTGCCTGGTCGAGTGTGTGTTGACTGTCTCCTGGGTGTTTAGGTTCACAATCACAGCTCTTCAGTCAATGGTTCTGTGGTAGACAGTGATCTTATTGCAGCAGGTTCATAGATACAATGGTTTTGCATACAATACTCAGGACCTTGATGATCAATTAAAGATCTCAAAATCTACAGCTTGACATCTATTAGTTTCATGCATCAATTATTATCGACTGCTCAGGATCTTTCAGCCAATCAGAGCACATGTTTCTGTACTGCATGGCACATCTGGAGGTAGGGTTAAATGTACCAGGCTTCAGTACTATTGGTAGCTGCCAGTGATTGAAGGTTGCTTTTGGTGATGGTTAAAAGGATTTTCCTGTCAATCAAATGATCACATTTGCAAGAGTATTTAATTTCTTGCCTAAAACTTTGCACAGCTTTACAGGTGCTAGCTCAGCACTCCAGGTAGTGCACTGCAGTATCTGACTTTCCATCCCATGGCTACAAGTGCAATGCATTCTTTCTGTATTTGGACTGATAAAAGATATCCTAAGAACCTCAACCCCAATTCTATGATGCAATGAACTTCAGATAAGAAAAAACTCAACTGCTGTACCAGGTGTCCACAGGATTGGTGCAGTGTTATGCTTTTGCACACATGCATGACATTTCCATATCAGAGTGCTCATCTTCGAGGACTGAACAGTGGAACAGAGTAATTCAATCGGTTTGCTTCAAAGCCTAACACTTTTTGGGGTCAAGAACCTTCCTTCCCTGTTGGAAAACACTCCTGTACAGAGCTCAGACATGCAGCAGGTTTTACACAGGGCTTGCTTTCATTATAATGCAAACCTGCATTAGCATGGAAAAGAGTCTTCTCATGTTCTTCTCATGATGTCAATACTCTTGGGTCCCACAATACCAGACAAGCACCAGACCTTCATACTTCACTAATCGGAGTGTTTAATGGCTTCCCAGTTTTAAGTACCATTATTTATTTTATTCACCTTTCCTGTACCTTTGTAAGAGTAATTTTGACTAGAATTGCTAGACACTGTATCCTGTTAATTTATTTGGGATCAGGAAGCACTAAAAGGAGCCGACAACTAAGATTCTACAGGCACAGATAACCTGGTGGGTTCCGATACAGAGAAAGATGATTCAAACCGCTCAAGAGTGATTGTAACTTCAAAAAAGGCAAGGAAATGTGAAGAAATGAATGAAATGCCATTCAAAGGTAATTACCCTGCAATACAAAGGCTTTTTAAAACTAGTTCTACTGTGAGACAACACCTTTTTACAATACAATAATGCTCATTGGCATCACAGAATATACTGATTTCAAGAGGATCGGTGGTCACAGGAAAGTCTCCAACAAAACAAGTGCCCGTTTCACCTGGTGACATTGAACAAAACAAGTGCCCGTTTCACCTGGTGACATTGAACAAAATGAGTGCCCGTTTCACCTGGTGACATTGAACAAAACGAGTGCCCGTTTCACCTGGTGACATTGAACAAAACGAGTGCCCGTTTCACCTGGTGACATTGAACAAAACGAGTGCCTGTTTCACCTGGTGACATTGAACAAAACGAGTGCCCGTTTCACCTGGTGACATTGAACAAAATTGAACAAAACGAGTGCCCGAGTGCCCGTTTCACCTGGTGACATTGAACAAAATGAGTGCCTGTTTCACCTGGTGACATTGAACAAAATGAGTGCCCGTTTCACCTGGTGACATTGAACAAAACGAGTGCCCGTTTCACCTGGTGACATTGAGTGCCCGTTTCACCTGGTGACATTGAACAAAATGAGTGCCTGTTTCACCTGGTGACATTGAACAAAACGAGTGCCCGTTTCACCTGGTGACATTTAACAAAAGACTTACCTTTCTCTTAGATCTCTTTGATTTTCGGGACATGTTTTTCACTTTTTTATGAAGATGATACAAAACCTACAAGAAAAAAAAAAGCGAATTAAAGCACATAACTGGTGGTATTTCAGTTATTTACTGTACCACTTAACCAACACCAGAGAATGCATGCATAAGCATGCACAAGTCAACCAATGAATGTTAATGTCACAGTAACAGGCAGCTTTTCTAGAATGGGTTTGTTTTTCCACTGCCAGCATTGAAGAGGTTTTGGCTGTTTTGTGTCTGGAACCTGTCAGATTTACCAAACCCTGCACAGAACAGCTACCAGCCCTGATGTTTTATACATGTTTACTGAGGAGCACAGATACATCTCACAAGCACCATAGATTATTTTCCAAAGTCTTGTCATCCAAAGGGCCCAGTTTATAATGGTGTCCAGGCTACAGAGTAGCTAGTTGTATCTGTAAGGGTTAAATCATTGGAAAACGGGTGTATGATCTAAAGAAAAGCAGACGCTAACTTATTTCTCAGATGATACGGTGCACCTGCCTCCTTCTCAGCCTTGATATTGATGGCAGCTGCATTTGATATGAGTCGTCAGCCATCAGCTCCCTACTTCGCTTATCTCTCCAGCTCAGTACAACTGCTCCAGCACTGAAACATGCATCAAATCCGTCAAAGCAGGGGTGGCCAATCACGGTCCTGGAGGGCGATTCCTTCATTAGTTCAATTAAACAATTTAGAACATGGTTGGAACAAAGACCTGGACTGGAAGAGCCAACTTTGGCCACCCCTGAGTTAAAGTCATGTTATGAACGAAAGTAGATAGAAAGCAATGAACAAACATATTTCCTGGACACTGATCCTTTAAAAAGAAGAGTGGAACTGCAAGTAGAATTTTAGATTTAAATGTAATTTAACAAACATGTAAATAAATAAACACTGTATTCAAACTGTGCATTTCAGGGTATAGGATCCCTATTGCTTAGCCATTCCAGCACTTAGTGTGAATTAGTCACAGCTGAGGATAATTAGCCACAGCATGCATCAGGTAACTTCCAATTAAGAGTCACAGGAAAACCTGGAATGGCTGGAATTGTTATGCAATGGGAGTCAAACTGAACAGACAGACACGCCTGGAGCCTCATTGGGGACGATTTCGCTTTGTAATATAACAAAGTTCCCTTGGGTTATTAAGAGTTATTAAGAGCAGATAACCCTGCTGTAAATATGTGATTCAAATAGAAAGACACGTTTCCTCAGACAGTCATTTATAACAACGCCAATAGCACTTGTTGTTCAGAGGCTATACCCGCATCCATTTCCTGGGGCAGTAAAAGGTGCCCTGGTGCTTCACAGCACAAGCTTCAGTAGCAGCAGACAGATCAAATGTTGAGTAATGTCCAGCATCCCACACTTCACTTCAGTACAGTTTTTGAACTGGATGATAAGCTAATAAGCAGTGACTTAATTGCCACACTGAGACATTGATAAAGGTGCTTTATGTTTTGTTTAGCACTACTTGAATACACTGAAGGACTGTCTACCCTTATATTATTCTTGTCTGCAGGTTTAAAGAGAACGTTGGTTCATTCTGCTTGTTCTTTCTTGCACCCTGCTTCATCAAAGTTCACATCTGACATGTAGCAAATCACAGGACATTTGTACTAAAACGTGGATATAGAAAAAAAATAATTATATATATATATATATATATATATATATAATATTATTATATATATATATATATATATATATCATATATAAATCTCTATTACAATATTTTTAAATAGCATGTTTATCTCAATGACAATATTTTTAAGTGAAGGACGTAATATCTCCTCTGTATTTTCAATTGATAGATACCATAGTAATGGCTGGGATATATATAATTTACCCTACCAGTATATTTCAGTATTTTCAGTGTCTTAAATAGTTTAGATATTAGTTAAATTCTATAAGTCGTATTTCAGGTGCATTAAATTGTCTGAACCTAATCACTTGGGATGAGAGGTGAAACCGAGGTCCTACTATAAGTGACTGCAGCACAGTTCACCCGGTAAGTCGATTTGGATGCTAAATGACTCCTTAAAAATAATAATGTTTAGCTGAGGCGCTACAGGTGCATGAATTACCTCGAATATTTATTGAAATTGTGATGGACGGTTCCATCCCACACCACTGATGACAGCCACGGCTGTGATTGAAACGGCCGCACCTATCTGCACGTTAACTGCACTTGCAGCTTCTCCCGAACATTGAAAGCAAAAATAAAAATAACTTTAGCGTTTTTGTATTAATACCTTATTTGATTAGTTTTTCATCTCCAGAGCGAGTTTATTTTTACATGCTTTCCGCCTGGGACGGCAGGAATATGTTTTGAAACTGAATGAAAAGTGCTTAGATACTTTATTATTATTATTATTATTATTATTATTATTATTATTATTATTATTATTATTATTATTATTATTTTCTTGTTTCTGTTTTCTTGTTTTGTAATAATTGTATCCTATTAAGGATATATTTAGGCGCTGTACTAAAAATTACACTATCAAATACAGTTATGTGCTTATTCTAAAATAATGTTTTTCATGTTGCCTCATCTTGTAAGCCTTTCCCCAAATTGAGTTAAAATAAATAAATAATATAAAATGACAGAAGTACTACCTCATTAGCCATGCAATTGTCTGTTTGTTCGTGTCTTCACAAAGGAACACCTTACCTTGGCATAGCACCACGTTATTAAAACCAAGGGCAGCAGGTATCCAATTATCAAAATGGTCACTTTGTAGGTTTGTTTGGTTGTCCTGTCAGCCCATTCCTCCCAGCAGAACGAGCTGTTGGGGGCTTCCCGGTGGCTAGTGAGGGTCTGGTGTTGGGCGACTGGGATGGCGAATACAAACGACAGCACCCAGATCGTGCCGACCCCGATAAAGGCGTTGTTCTTGTTGCGGATGCAGGGGGACCTCTTGGAACGCACCACCGCGATATACCTGTCAATGGACATAGCGACCAGGGTGAAGATGCTCACCATCATGCTCACCATCACAAAGTAATGCACGAACTTGCACAAGAAAGCCCCGAATACCCACTCCGGCAAGGAATATATCGTGGCTTGGAAGGGGACGCAGACGAGCAGAAAGGACAAGTCCGCTATGCTCAGATTGACGATAAAAATGTTAGTTATGCTCCTCGACCTCCTGGACTTGATTCTTCCAATGACTATCATGACCAAAGTGTTCCCAATGATGCCCAGCAGAAATATGAATCCAAAAATCACAGGTACAATGATCACCTCCGGACCCCCTTCCTTTCCGTTCGACAGGTCCACCTCTGTACTGTCATTCCAGACATAGGTGTCATTTCTGGAAAATACCCTGCCTTCGTCCATTGTTACTGCTAGAATGTCGTGACACCAGAGCAAGCTTACCAGAAAGCAGAGAGACATTCCACCCGGGAGCGCTTCTCCAAGCAACAGGTCACTCTGTGTGCCATTGCGGGGCTTGTGTCCGCTGCGCTTCTGCCTGGATAGTTCTGAGAATAGTGCAACAGTTCTGTTCTAAGTTGGAGAGGCGAGCGCGCGTTGAGCACTGAGCTTCAGCCACCAACGCAGCCCTTTCATAGCTTTCTAAACAGTTTGCCTTAAAGGGGCAGTACCGTTACCTGAAGCAATAACACAGCACCTCAGACACAACGCTGGGTAACTTTAACACATTATGAAACGAGATGCTATATTTTGTTTACTTCTTTTGCCTAATATTTAGTCAAACACAATAAACCATTCACCCCTGGATCATCATAAACTGTTTATCACAGAAATATCAGCTATTTATCCATCCTACATTCCTTACCTGACTGCAAAGTGCAGTTTTGAGCTTCAGTAACTTGACATTGGTATAAACAGAGGCCACAGTGCAATCTGTTTCTATGTACAGCATTGAACAGATCGGCTTCTTTTACATTGGTGTGTTAAATGTAGGTCCATCTGACCAGCCTGCATTTTATTGTTTATGACAGTATAGGGAACTTGATTTATCTCTATTTATTCTTCGCAGTGTAGGCAAAGCACATGCAGTGGCAATGTCAGCTCCCTTAAATCCCCTTGAACCGTGTTTCCCACTTCTTCTTAGGGTGTGAGGGAGCAGTTCCGTCTCCATGCCTCAAGCCTGCCCTGAACTGGAGAGATAATCCTTTCTTGAGGAGGTGAGGGAGCAGTTCAGTCTCCATGCCTCAAGCCTGCCCTGGACTGGAGGGAGCACCCTTTCTCTGAGGAGGTGAGGGAGCAGTTCAGTCTCCATGCCTCAAGCCTGCCCTGAACTGGAGGGATAATCCTTTCTCTGAGGGGTGTGAGGGAGCAGTTCAGTCTCCATGCCTCAAGCCTGCCCTGAACTGGAGAGATAATCCTTTCTTGAGGGTGTGAGGGAGCAGTTCAGTCTCCATGCCTCAAGCCTGCCCTGAACTGGAGAGATAATCCTTTCTTGAGGGTGTGAGGGAGCAGTTCAGTCTCCATGCCTCAAGCCTGCCCTGAACTGGAGAGATAATCCTTTCTTGAGGAGGTGAGGGAGCAGTTCAGTCTCCATGCCTCAAGCCTGCCCTGAACTGGAGAGATAATCCTTTCTTGAGGGTGTGAGGGAGCAGTTCAGTCTCCATGCCTCAAGCCTGCCCTGAACTGGAGAGATAATCCTTTCTTGAGGGTGTGAGGGAGCAGTTCCGTCTCCATGCCTCAAGCCTGCCCTGAACTAGAATGGAAGAAGCACCTCTGTCTTAGTGAGGGAGGGTCCAATCTCCATGCCCACCCAGACAGCTTGGCAATTGTTGACCATTTTACAATAATTTGAGACTAGACCAAACAAGACAAGCTAGAGCCTTCATGCACTATAGCACCCTATACAGCATTTATGTTTATATTTTTCAGGATTTGGAAAGGGAAATTATTTAATTGTTTTTCTGAAAGTGTTTCAAAGCCGTGGGAGTGAAAGAAAGATGACATTTATCGGTTTTGTTGAGAAGACAACAAGAAATCCCAAATGGATCACAATGACAATCTGTCACTGGTCTCCACGGTAATGGGAATTTGATTCTTTGCTGGAAACAGATGAATGTTTCAATAACCCCAATCTTCCCAACCCATATTAAATCTCAATCTTTACAACCCATGTCTTCTTCATTTTTAGAATAATAAATACCAAGTTCCAAAGAGATAAAAACATAAAACAAAGTGGCCAATACTGGATTAACACTTCCATACTATTTACAGCAATACAATCCACCTGAAATAGGCTTCTATTGAGTTGAAAGAGGACTGCACTACAGTATTTCCTGTATACTTGAATTAAAATACAAGGAAAACACTGTATTAAAAAAAAAAGGTTTCTATGAAGGACTCAGTGGGCTACTTTTTATTTTTATTTGCCACCAGCCCGATCCCAGAGAACGGAGTATAGTTTCTAAAGGAGGAAATTACAATGCAAACAATACAAGAGAAAGAAACAGCTGAGCGAAGAAGATCTGAACAACCCAGATCTGCAAGCCAGCGAGTGAGGGATTGGGGAATAAGGAGGGCAGCAGTGGGCAGTGAAGTGATAAACTCTGAGAGGCTGCATTGATGGGAACAAGCTGGAGCTGGAATGCACTACAGAAGCAGCAGTTTTCATAATGAGTGAAGGGTGTTCTGCTCGTTATTACCTGAATAATGAGGTTGCTAAGGTATGCCAATGGTTCCCCGTGGCAACGATACAGTAATGGATAACCAAGGAGAACCAGAGGGTCCTTGTAAAGTTTGTTCTTTCTGAATAAAATGGTTGGCGATTTAATAGGGAACAAAACAAAAAAAAATATTCTAAACATGTACACCAAACTAATGATCGACTTGTAAAAATGCTTTTTTAAAATTTATTACCCTATCAATTACAAAAACAAACCCCTCAGGGAAGTGATAAGTCACTTTGACATTAGAGTAATGCGCCTTTGTCTTGTCAGCTGATTATCTATGAACAATGAAACCAAAGTGTGAAATTAACATGAAAACGGCACACAGTGCAGCAGACATCAAAGGGGTGAAACTATTCAACATCTGCAGCCTGCACTGGTTAGTTGTTAGATGTTTTATACAATACACTGTGATTTGAAGTCATAGTCCTTGCAGGTTTATTCAATCCCTGCACCTCAATATTTATCACACCAAAGACTTTCTTTTGATTCAAAAAGCATTTTCGCTAGATTCAAAATGAATACTGTGCAGCTGTTGTAATGCAAACTAGTCATTCTGTTATGGCTTACCGAGAAAAAAAAAAAAAAAAAACTTATTCTGCTGAACAAATGCTCGTAAAATAATCAGTTTTGATCCTAAAGGAATCCACAAGAATTCACATAAAAGCTGAGGTACAGCACAGAGGGATAGGTAGACATTTGCACAAAAAGTCTGATAGAAATCTACCTACAGTATGTACTGATACTGGTGTCAATGAATATAATCAGACTTGACAGGCAGGCTACTCCCACAAGCCTGTTAACAAATGTTAAGGCAGACATTGGACAGGTCATACGTCAACCAATATGTTAATCATTTGTTAGCAACTAGTAAAAAAAAAACTCCCTCTCCATGCGTTCTGCCTGGTGCTGTTCACCCCTCTTCCCTAACATGCCTCCATCTATCTGGATTTTCCTAACTAAAATCATAAATTGCATTTCTTTTTTTTCATCATTTTAGTTTTTTCTTCTTATTTACGTCACAAGACCTATTCATTAAGGTATCTGATAAGTACAGACCAGACATGCTGCATCAAGTCATTCATTTAGAGCTTTTCTCAAAAGCTAGACTTCTGTCTATAAACCCCATGGAGCATTATCTTTACTGCAATTTGTCTCACGCAGAATAAAGGTCAGCCATCTAATGATGTTAAAGATTAGGCTTGTTTAGCGATTGCTCACCTAATTGTTGTATGTCTCCCTTGGGTGGCATCTACATTGGATCATGCAGTAGTGAAGGTGGATTAGCGACGACGTCCAAATTTCATTATGCAGCCTTGTCTATGCTAAAATTGAAAATCTTTAATCCTCTGAAGGATAGTGGAACAGACAGGCAGCTGGGTACTGTTAAACTAACTAACTACACCTTGCTAACTACAGATACAACATGGAGCGACAGACAACCCGATCACATCCCATCCTGGGCTGAGGTGAGATGGGAGTGTCAGGAAACTACAGCGATTGCAAAAATGTAAAAGTGGAAAGTACAATAATAGAGAGCTTGAAGAATGTGGATAAGGGAATAATAAAATTCATTCTAGTACTTTGACTGTTCTTATTCAGTGTAGGGTTTCAGTGGAGGAAGGCAGCACTGATAATGATGTCATTGTAAATATTGACAACATTGTAAATATTGACAACAGAGATGCAATGAGCACTGGTGAGTTCCTTTTGGGGCAGTGAGACGCACAGCAATGACAAATTATAAAAATGCATCCATTTTTAAAAATGCATCAATGCAAAATGGATAAAGCATAACCCCCCAGGCTTTCCATTAGTCATACTAATGCCATTAATTATCTCAATTATTTAATAGCAAAGTTACATCAAAGCAATTGGTCTCATCTCTTTTTTTTGGAGTTTTCTGGAGGCTAATTGTTTCATTATTATACAGCAAGGACGAGTATCTTGTTGCTGTGGGAGTAATGAATCAATTACTCCACTGTAAATTAGCAAGCTGAGCTGAGGGGAAATTAAAACAAAGCCGCACTCCCATGGAGGAACTTAAAGTAGTCAAGTTGTTTTTAACTTACCTTTGAAGGCTGCAGTTCATTTTCCATTTACTGGTCTTCTTTGTATCAATACTATCAGTTCTGTAGCTTCCCAGTTTTACCTCTGGCAGAATCCATTAACATATTAAGATATATCATTAAAAACAAAGTGGTAGTAATTGGAGACTTTATATGGTTCAAAACAGGCTTTTGATCATTAGCGTTACCTAGTATAACAGGGCAGAGGCTGGGTGCGAACCAGCGACCCCGCGCACCGCAAGCAAGCATCTTAACCACTGTGCAAAAGAGCCAGGCTCATCTGCATACGTAGTTATAGAGCTTTTAACCTGATCTCATCTCATCTGCAGGGGACCAAATCTATCGGCAGTGGATCACACAACACTGTCCGTTACACCAGCCCCTTCACCATCTCTACCAGGATGAACAGTGCATCACACAGCACTGCCCATTACACCAGCCCCTTCACCATCTCTACCAGGCTGAGCAGTGCATCACACAACACTGCCCATTACACCAGCCCCTTCACCATCTCTACCAGGATGAGCAGTGCATCACACAGCACTGCCCGTTACACCAGCCCCTTCACCATCTCTACCAGGATGAGCAGTGCATCACACAGCACTGCCCGTTACACCAGCCCCTTCACCATCTCTACCAGGATGAGCAGTGCATCACACAGCACTGCCCGTTACACCAGCCCCTTCACCATCTCTACCAGGATGAGCAGTGCATCACACAGCACTGCCCGTTACACCAGTCCCTTCACCATCTCTACTAGGATGAGCAGTGCATCACACAGCACTGCCCGTTACACCAGCCCCTTCATCATCTCTACCAGGATGAGCAGTGCATCACACAGTACTGCCCGTTACACCAGCCCCTTCACCATCTCTACCAGGATGAGCAGTAGAGCATCTTGTTATCACATCTGTTATGATGTGCTAGTAGCTGAAACTGGTTTACAGTTCTGTAAAATGGCTTTCAATGTAACAATACAGCACCCTGGAAACTTGTACAGCGAAACCTTGCTTAAGCTCAGTGTAAAGGTTACCCTGCAATTAAGCCCATATTTATACTGTGCCAATTGCATTACCTTCAATGGTAACAGACTTTCAGCCACTATTGAAACTACATTTGTGCTGGTCCCTTGGTGGCCTTCATTGCAGGGTTTCATCTAAGGATTTGGGAAAAGACAAAATTGCAGACCTAAATATTGTAACTATGACAGCAACTGTAATACAACTATTATGACTACTTATACTGCTGCTGTCACCACTACTAATGCGAAATGGCTTGAAGTCCAATATTACAGATCAGTATCTTTGTATACTTCAGTCTGATAACAGTGTTTTTACTTCATTTTA
>NC_054546.1:42507168-42577168 GCF_017654505.1 Polyodon spathula | reverse complement strand
AAATAAAGAAAGCTTTAAACACGTTTTCCAAGAAAAGTCTGTTGACGCTGTTGCTCGCTTATGCTGTGCTTGTACATAATCGACTTTTTTTCATGAATGGCTTTTGTGATACGATCAACCAATTGAATATCTGCATTGTCTCTGCGGGAGCCCAATCATAAATTAGCTGGGTGGGACATAAACTGTGTCTGTTTCAGGTGCCGGGACCGACGAAGGTTTAACCAATACGAGACTCAAATATCTGCCAAGTTTTACGCAGCTGTCCAATCATAAGCAAGCAGAGGCCGTTCAATGTATCCTGCATGAAAATTAAAGACGACTGAGTATCCAATGGGAAAGTGAAAGATCCGACAGCTATCCAATCATTCGTGGGCAGAGGCGGGTGTTAATATGCCGGATAAGCACTGAATTTCGCCGACTGTTATTGAGAAAAATAATACATTTCAGTATTTAGAATTACATTTTCCATCTCTGTATTTCACCAGACAAAGGAGTCACCGTAATATATTTAGTAACGAATCCACTTTCTCTGAATACTTGTACTGGAGATGAGCGATCTTTAAAACAGAGTAGTGTTGACAAATTTGTCAAATCTGTGTAAACATGCTATTTACAAATATTTGCATTACGTATAATAACTTCACTATATATATATATTGTATATGTCACGAGAAGGCAGTGTGTAAGATAAGATCCTATGCAATAGTCAGCGTGCCCGCAAACAGCCAAGTAAGATCAATTTATGCCCGTGCCGAAATTCCTTTGAGGACCGCTGATCTCTCAGTTAAGATTTTCAAAAGCTGATTAGACTGCTTCTCCATTGACACTGCCAATAATAATACTAAAATTGTAACTCACGTCATTCCCTGTCACCTTTTCATTGTGTTAATCACGCCTGCGATGTGAAAGAGTAGAACTGACACACACGGTACCTGCCTTCAAGACCTCTTCATAGCGAATGTGGAAATTAATCAAGTAATGTATTAGGGAGAGGCAATGGAGGATGAGGAACCAGCTGAAGAGAAAACCAATTCAAGTCAGCAAACCTACATTTATTTACTACTAATACTCCATCGGGTGGCAAACAGAGCGCTCAGTCAGAGCACTCACTCGAAGCACTCACTCAGAGCACTCACTCAGAGCACTGGCTCGAAGCACTCACTCAGAGCACTCACTCAGAGAACTCACTCAGACCACTCAGTCAGAGCACTCTCTCGAAGCACTCACTCAGAGCACTCACTCAGAGCGCTCAGTCAGAGCACTCACTCAGAGCACTCACTCAGACCACTCAGTCAGAGCACTCACTCGAAGCACTCACTCAGAGCACTCACTCAGACTCGAGACTCACTCACTCGGAGCACTCACTCAGAGCACTCACTCGAAGCACTCACTCAGAGCACTCACTCAGACCACTCAGTCAGAGCACTCACTCGAAGCAATCACTCAGAGCACTCACTCAGAGCGCTCAGTCAGAGCACTCACTCGAAGCACTCACTCAGAGCACTCACTCAGAGCGCTCAGTCAGAGCACTCACTTGAAGCACTCACTCAGAGCACTCACTCACTCGGAGCACTCACTCAGAGCACTCACTCAGAGCACTCACTCACTCGGAGCACTCACTTGAAGCACTCACTCAGAGCACTCACTCAGAGCGCTCACTCAGAGCACTCACTCACTCGGAGCACTCATTCACTCGGAGCACTCAACTCCGTGTCTTGCTATTGTCAGTTAATACATTTTTCTTTACCCTTTTTTTGTTTGAATTCATACAATGGAGATCATCCATACAAACCTATTCTGAATAAAATTGATGGCCATCAAACTCACGGTAACTTTCTTTTTTTAAACAATAACGTAACCTGCACACTTGTTTAGTTCTATTGTGGTTGTTTTTTGTAGGATCACACCTTTTCTAATCGGTAATGGTATAATGTGCTTGTGATCACCTGAAAGATGAAGCCTCTGTGAATCCAGTTCTCCAGTATAGTGATGAAGATGGGCATTTTCAATCATGTCTCATCCTGCATCACTGGCTACAAGTGTCTTTCGCATTTATACTGGGTGCAATCATTAAGGGAAAAAAATATACCATTGGTCTGATAGGATATTGATCATGTAAATCCATTTTTTGAAGGTTGAGGCGTCCTGTTTATTAAAACGATTTCTCTTTTTGTTTTGATGGAATGAAATTACAACTGCACAAGTGATTATTTTATGATCTCAGGCCATCGTAGTTAAAATGATGGTGTGCGAGGCTCATAATGACGCAGCTTTGGCTTACTCTGTGCTGTTGTCGCAAGAAGAGTGATATCAGGATAAACTGGAGTACTTTACAGATATGGGGAATCTCTGAGGATTGCATGAAGCACCTGGGTGGTTATCCCGGGTTCCCACTAAACAGGTACAGGTTGGAACATTCAGGCACGGTATACAGACTGATAAAGACAACACCATGCAATTGAATGTTTGGAGCTATTGGCGATTGAAACATAGGGAATTTTAAACACAGGCATAAGTTATAACCTAGGTGGAAACATACACTTAGATTAGTTTGGAATTGTATAAGTCAATACTATATATATATTTTACTGTAGAGCCCATTTCTATGAAATGCATACTATACCTTTAAGCACTTAAGTGCCAGTTGAGAACACAGGCTATTTGTTAAGTGTGCTAATCGTTTTGTCTTTGTAGGCAAAACAGTATTTAAACCGAGTCAACCCCCATCCCAGAAAGAGGAAGATGTTTTTTGGAGTGTGGAGACAGCGGGAGATGCGAGGACTATTGATTTGTTTTGTGGCGAATGCCGCCTTCTGTTTAATTGCATTGAGACGTTCTCTCTGCTTCTGCCGGTTGAGCTGTTTTGTAACCTCGGAGATCCACAGTATAGATAAGCACTTAATTCAGATGATTACCGAACAGCCTTCCCCTCCACGCTCCGTGTTAGGGCAATGTTTAACGATTTTAAGGTTGTTTGAACAAGAAGGAATTGCTTATTTTAAACTTGTAATTTTACCGCGATTGCATCCGTACTGTGCATTTTGATACAGACAGCTTGTTAACGCGAGAGCCTCACCAGTCTAAAGTACCAGTTGCCTGGTTGCAGTTCATTAATTATTTTTATAGTGTACTTGGATTGTGAGGTTCTGTTTTTGTGTGTGAATACATATTTGAGACTTGGTTTGCTGTTTTATTTAATGTATTTATTTTCACAGATAATATTTGATTTGTGTTTGTTTCACATTTGATATTTATTTTGGTTTGGGCACTGCTACTAAAGGCTGAGCTGCATTGAAACCATTGCTGTTAAATTGAATAGTTGCCCATTGTGCTAATAGATGTATACCTGTATTTACAAAGTAATGTAAAGTGCTACCATGCAAACTGGTGCACTGTGGCAGGGCAGACGCCCTGCTGCTGAAAATGGTGTGGTGCTGACACCTCTGCCCTCCACAGGCATGTCTGTGAGTATTAAATTCACAATCATTACAGATGATCAGAATATGAACTTCTCAATTGTGTTAGCATTGGCAGGAATGGTAAGCTACTGTCTACTCGGCTGATTCAGACACACAGGTAGATGCTTCACCTGCCTTGTGACGTCATCAGTCTGGGCTTCAGGAATTCTTTGCTTCAAGGACATGCTTTTGTTTACAAGAAAAGCATTCTATACAGAATCACCTATTCATGAATATTGTCTACTGGGGGCTCTCTTTCTTGTTCATCAAGTATCTCGCTGCTGCAGTTGACTCGCACATCTTCAAATTCTGAACACAGTGAAGAGGCCGGTCCGAATGAGCACACTAAACCCTCATCGAAAGTAACTCTTAATTATGCTTGCTATGATTGCATTGCTGCATTCCCTGCAGAAAGCAGAGGCGTCTGCACGAGTTTATAAACAGGCTGGCACAGGGGACTCAAGTGTAGCTAATTAATTAAAAATGTCAGGACTGACTGCTCCACGAAACTCTTCGAGTGCTCTTCATCTCCAGTCTGCAGGAAAGGAGCTTTACTGGGTCTCTCAGGATACCAGTCTGCAGGAAAGGAGCGTTACTGGGTCTCTCAGGATACCAGTCTGCAGGAAAGGAGCGTTACTGGGTCTCTCAGGCTATGGGCTCAAAGCAGAACAGACATGTTCATAATACACTGCCATGCCAATTATGGCACTGCAGTCCCCTGCATTAACTGACCCACTGCTGCTTTATGAATACAGCCCATGGACCTCTTAATCCTTTTCTTAGAGCAGGTGTGTGCAGACAATCCTTCTTGGACATTTCCTTTCAAATCCTTGAAGCATGATCACACCTGACAACATTGGGAGGTAATATTGACTCCCACAGGTTTGTATTGCCTTCTAGTTTATCGAATGCTAACGCTTCCACTTGTCTCTTCACTGATTGTTGAAGATGTTCACAGAGCTGTATATTTGTGAATAATTACTTTAGAGCCTGTCTAAAATAACTCTGTCTGGATATTTCTATAAGGCACATGTTTTGGTTTTATGGCTCTGGTTGTCTCAGTTAATTTATAGTGGTGCCTCAGCTGCCTCGTTTGGGTTTATTTTGCAGTTCAGTACTGCGCGAACATTTTAATGAAAATACAGACTTTTCTCAAGCAGTGTTGCTGTGTAGATAAATTATGTACACTTCACAGCTTCCCCATGTTTATGGCAGGCATGCCTGAGGTAATAATATAAACCTCACGAGATAATGCAGCCATGGTATTTTTAAAAGGGTCTGTCTGTCTGTCTAATGTTCAAACCTCTGAGGGTCCTATTCCCAGAGCTAAATAAAAGATTGGAACTGCTTAAAACTAGCAAGTTACTGCAGTCCCAGGAAGGAGCAGTTCCGTTAGTGTGCTGGGTAAGCACACTGGTCTCTAATCACACTGTAATGACACAGGGAATGCACATATAGCAGCATGTTGGCAGTTGCTAGCACCTTTTGTAATTCCACCATATTTACACATTACTGTGTAATGACACATGCAATTGCTGTGTATTTACAGTAGAGTTAAAGACACAGAATGTACATGGTTACTTTGTTCTGCGTAGTTTCGATCTGTTTTTATTATGTTAAAATTATGTTTTGCCTCTCTGAAAATGTTCCTTTTGCCCTGGGTTCAAATTAGAGGTAATTATGTTGACTTTTATGCTGGGCTACTCCAGACAGTTTTTTCCTGGTAATTTGAAAGTTTACCTAGAAGCAGAGAGGACTGGCAACTCCAGTCCTGGAGGGCCAGTCTTCTACGCCAGGGTTAACAGGAATATATAGATATATAGATAGAGATATCTCCTATAATTCCACACCAATTAAACAGGGATTAAACAATTATATATAAACAAAGACTTTGCAACAGTAGTGCAAGAAAGTGATTCAGCCAGTTCTCACTGAACCTGCAATGCATTTATTAATGTACTAAATGGAAATATTGTTATTGTCAAAGTAGCAGCTTGATTATCGTCATGGATAAACCACCACATGACTATAGAATTCATCAAGTAACAGTTTTATATTCCACACTTCATTACATTAATTTTCTTCATCCAGACATCTCAAAGAATCAGTTCTTGGCAGTGAAAAGCACGACCGAATGATCAGTCCGTGATTTAATCAAGGTAAAATTACATTTCTACAACCTCTCCATTTCTACTCATTAGTCCTTGATCCAAGCACATTAACTCTGATTGCTGAAATACTACGTTTTTTCATCTACGCAAGGAAGTGAACGGTCATACTGTAACTAAAGAAGGATACGTATTATTGTTCAAACCCAAGATGACTTGTCTTTCTCTAAATCTGTTTGTTCAGAAATGTCCGATTGGCTGGTGGTGAGAGTGTGGGACGTATTTCAGCTATAAAGCATGGTCTATGCACAAGGGTGCAGTACAGATATTGGAAATCGTGTACTGGCACAACAGCTGAAATGATAATACATTACTTAGAAGTGAAAGGCAAAGATGACATATTGGAATGCATGCTGGATTTTATTCAGTTATTTTGAGATACTGAGTTCAGTTTTTTATGGCTGATCTGAAATCTTTTTCAAAAGAAATCCATTAGCAATTAAGCAATGTTCTTTGTAACAAAAGCACAAGATGCACTTTATGCATTTTGTTCCATCTCTGGTGCTAAAATGAGAGCATCATGTGGCTGGAAAACATGTCAAAACCACCTACACACAGCACTTCTAAAGCAGAGCACTCTAGTGGATCTTTTTTAAAGCCTCTGGACTATCCTCTGACTGGGGTGTGTCCAGACCAGATTAAACAACAATGCAGTGCCTTTGTGTCAATGTGGGGTCATATCCATACACACACAGTGCCAAGAGAAAGTTTGTGAACCTCAATGATAATTATGGAAATTCCATAGTTTTACCATGATAGACTTCTTGAATCAAAAACTTAAATATCCAATAATTATATTAAACAATTCCATGTCTTTTGAAACAAAATGATGTATGAATTCGACAAACAATGAGTAATTAAGATTCAGGGTATGTGAAAAAGTAAGTGAACCCCTGGTTTTATCAGCTCAATTAAGGGGATAATTAGAATCAGGTGTTTAAATAATTAGGTAGATCTTCAGGGGTGTGTTTGGGAGGCCCCACCCTATATAAAGATCAGAAACTTTGAGTTTGGTCTTCACCATACAGGTGCATGGAAACACGTCATGCGACGATCAAAAGAAATCTCTGAGGACCTCATAAAAACCGTTATTGATTCTCATCAGTCTAGAAAGGGTTACAAAACCATTTCTAAGGATTTGGGGCTCCACCAATCCACTGTCGGACAGATAGAGAAAGTTCTAGACCACAGTCACTCTACCCAGGAGCGGTCCTACCAAAATCTCTCCAAGAACAAACCGGAAACTCATCAAGGAAGTCACAAAGAACCCCAGAGTAGCATCCAAGGATCTGCAGGCCACTCTCGCGTTGGCTAATGTGAGTGTTCATGGTTCAACTATCAGAAAAAGACTGAACAAGAATGGTGTTCATGGAAGGATAGCCAGGAGCAAACCACTGCTCTCTAAAAAGAACATTGCTGCCTGTCTGAAATTCGCCAAAGAGCACACCTCAATGAGAAATGTTATGTTTGCCAAAAACCAAACGCAAGGTTCTGTTCGAATGCAAAGTGATGGTTTGGGGCTGCCTCAGGACGTGGATGGCATGCCATCATTGACACAACCATGAATTCTGCATTGTATCAGAAGATTCTAGAGGAGAATGTCATGCAGCAAAACAATGATCCTAAACATACAAGCAGATCTACAAAAGAATGACTGCAGAAGAAGAAATTTCACATTTTAGAATGGCCTATTCAAAGTCCAGACCTAAACCCCATCGAAATGTTGCAGCAGGACCTGAAGCAAGCTGTCCATGCAAGGAAGCCCTCAAATGTCATTGAGTTGAAGCAGTTCTGTAAGGAGAAATGGGCCAAAATTCCTCAAAACCGATGTTAGAGATAGACCAACTGTTACAGGAAAAGCTTAGTTGAAGACATTGCTGCTCAAGGGGTGCCACCAGTTACTGAATCTAAAGGTTCACATACTTTTTCACACATGGATATTGAATGTTGAATCATTTGTGGATAAATAAATGTTGAAAAAATATCATGGTTTTTGTGTCATTTGTTTAATCAGGTTAGCTTTATTTATTATTAGGACTTAGATTAAGATCTAATAACATTTTAGGTTTGAAATCTGTGAAAATCCTAAGGGGTTCACAATCTTTTTCTCGGCACTATATAATGAGCCTGGCTGGTCAGCAATGTCAGCATGGGGTCATATCCATATACATATTATGAGCTCGGCTGGTCAGCAATGCCAGCGTGGGGTCATATCCATATACATATAATGAGCTCGGCTGGTCAGCAATGCCAGCGTGGGGTCATATCCATATACATATAATGAGCTCGGCTGGTCAGCAATGCCAGCGTGGGGTCATATCCATATACATATAATGAGCTCGGCTGGTCAGCAATGCCAGCGTGGGGTCATATCCATATACATATAATGAGCTCGGCTGGTCAGCAATGCCAGCGTGGGGTCATACCCATATACATATAATGAGCTCGGCTGGTCAGCAATCCCTTGCTTCTCAGGAATGATAGGAATAGGGAGCACCTACTGGTATAAAAACCTGGAGGAGGCCAGACAGAACGCCAGCATAAAGTTGTGAAAAGAACCTTCTAGTTGAGTTAGGGGTGTTAACAACCATTTTAAGAGCTTATTAGCTGATTTATTGACCCACTGTTGCATTTTATTAGTTGACATAACTGTTGAAAACGTACTTTGAGTTTGTAAATGTAGCTGGTACAATATCAGGGTGAGAAAATGTAAAATTCAAAGTCATATGGACAGCCCTTGACAAGTTAATCTACACCATGATAAAATATGACACATGAATTATCTGTTCATATGGACTTTGATATAAAGTACACAGTAAAGAAACATTTACAGCTGATAAGTCATGTACAGGTGTATACTGTACATTAATATCGCAATGATACATATAAATAAAAGAGGGTGTTACATTTTAATATGCAGCCCTCTGTATTATAAATGTTTTTTGTTTCCCAATATGTTACACTAGCCTTTTTCTTTATTGACAGCTGCACAAAACCACATTTTTCTTTTTCATTTCCAATTTTATAGCAAATTTGTGAAGGACTTTTATTTATTCTGTTTCTACAAAATCTTGCTCTTACCACGTTTTTAATTTATTTATTTTTTTTCAATTTCTGTTTTATCAAATTCTGTATTTATTAATGGTTTACATCAGTGTAATTCTAACATGCTCTGGAGAATCTCTTTACCGGTGTAATGCTATCATGCTCCCTTCTCTTTCGGACCACATTGGGTTAAAAAAAGTCATCACAGCACTAATTGGGTCTTGATAAAAGGAAGTGCCATTTTTCTATTTATTTTATTAAGGACTTTTTAGAAAAGTTCCCCCTACTCAAGAGACAGGGCCTGCATTCATTGTGTTTATAGAAGAGATGATCTATTCTCATGGAATAGCTTTATGGAGAGGCTCTAAATAATAACTGTGCTAATGGCATTCAGAGCATGAAGAAGCCAGCCTCGTGAATACAGCCTGACATGCTGCAGCTCTGGCTCATATTGAGAACGCTGGGAGAGCATCACAAGTCTGACAACACCGACGACACTCGTGTCTAGAAATACTCATGTATTTCTAATTAACCAGCCATTACAAAGAACAACAAAAGAGGATTTGGATGCTACAGGCATATATTATTGGATGGGGGGGTTGGGGAAAGTAAACACAGATCATGACAGGTGTGCCTGCATCAATGCTAAATCAATATTATACACCGGATTACATTGAGTGCTAGTCATCATATACATATTATTCCTGAGCACATTCTTTTCTTTTATTGATTTGCCTTGAAGTTTGATCAGTAAGTATGAAGGCACTGAGACTCATACAGTGCAATCCTGTGGGCTGTAAATCTGAAACCAAAATCTGGTTTGGCTTAGTCAACACAGTTATATAAGAGATACGCTAATATCTAAAATCGCAGAACTCAGCTGATCTTGGAATGAATAGACTGTTCGCTGGTCTTTGTTATTCACTTCTGTTCACATAATGTCAATCCATAAAATACAATTGTATTATTGCTGGCCTTTGAAATGCCTGTCAATGAGCAGAATAGAAAGATGCAGCATTGCAAGTCACCTGGGTGATTGTAAACTTTAAGGAACTGTGGTGCTCGATGCAATGGGCCTACCACTCTGCTGTGCTGAAAAAGTACTGCAGGCTAGAATTGTTCTACTGTCAACCATTTAATTCTGTGTTCCTAACTGCACTACATCCCTCCTCCAAGTTATTACTCAATTTGCCACTTTAACAGATGGTCCTGTTGTACATTGTAAATCTTGAAACTCCACCACCCACCTTTGTTCATCTCTAACCATGCCCTGTCCCCCCCTGTGAACCAGAATCACCTGTGCTTCCATATGCATCGCTCCCACTGCCCTGTTTCAAAGAAGAACTGAGCTGAAAACACCTGAGAAGCTGAAGGCTAAAGTGTAGAATGAATACTCTTCAAACGGGTGTGAATCTTCAAAGAAGTTTTCAAGTACAGTTTGCTGCTAACTGGAGGACTGGCCCAGAAAAAAAGTAAAGTATTTTCCATCTAGTTAGGTTACAGCTTGTCTAGACTGTAAGACATGACAGAGTAAACAAGGCAGGACAGGACACTGCAGCGGCTCGTTAAATGTGCTATAAAACCTGCTGTACCATTACTTCTGATAGGATAGGATTCCGACCGCTCACACTGGCTTTGTTTCATAAAACTTGTTGTAACATTACTCTGTGCAAACCTGGAACAGATTCTGACCTGTCACACTGGCTTGCTTTCTACATCACCAGATGTTTTGTTTTGCTGCATTAACAATCTAAACCCACGTTAAGAAAACTTCATGAGCAGCGTGCCTCTCTCCAGTGCAGTCAAACCTTGACTATAAATCACCTACAAACATAACACTGTGCTGTTACCATAAGCCAGTGTTCACATTCCTCTTTGACAGCCACTGGCTTTTATAAGGCATGCACAAGATGGAAACGTTGCTCCTGCTGCCAGTTCAACCAACAATCTAGCTGCAGGGGGAACAGGATGCAGCAATCCAGCACAATCTGCAAAGGTCAAATGTTAAAATGACTGCAATATGTATGAGAATCAATTCCATTTGAGCATGTTCCTACAATATTGAATGCTGAGTGAATGGAAACCAATCTCATGTTAAAAGGATTTTGGAAGCTGAAGAATAAAATGTGCCTGTCTACTGTGGAGAGCACCCAATGCAGGCAGACGTGTTTCCATTAGTCTACATCATCATCATCAAAATATGGCAGGACATTCCATCAACTGCAACTCTTCCTTGATATTAAAAATATCTCCTTCATTAAAACTGAGATTTTAGGGTTAAGGGTTTAACTACAGATTGCTTACCTATAGAAAACCTACAACTGTTAGTTTTCATTATTTTTCAATTTCCAGTGCATATATTTTCCTTTTTTGGAGGCTGATGTTATACCTTGCGTGGAGCATTTCTTTGTGTTTGCAGGAAACTGGAAAAGGTTGAATAGAAAACATTTCACTATGCTAAATATAGGATTTTTGTTTCAAACAGAAAACATGTGTTTTCTCACATTCAGAAAGTAAACAAGTTGGCCATTGACTAACAACAATGAATACATGACTTGGATCATTAGAGGACGGGGTGCTGTCATTATTGCACAAATCTAAATATTACTCCAATAGCACAGTAGAAAAAACAATGTGTTTTTAGCACCAACAACTATAGTGTATGTCTGTGATTGGATGCCTAAAGGTATGATGGATGTAGAGTTCTCAACCCACAACCGCCCCCCTCAATTCACTGGTGCAGGACATTCACAGGGACTGTGCTTCGTTAGTATTTAATATCTGCTTCAATTAGGCTGTTTAACTCATGCTACCTTTTTGGTTGTGTGTGCTGATGTGCCAGAGAGACAGGCTGATCCCTGGAGCCAGCAAGACACTTCAGCCATCAACACTGGACTGCTATGAAACCCACGCTATCTGGAGGAAAAGCACCGATCACTCATATGTTACAGTGAAGCTGCCTGGAGGAAAAGTGACTGTTTTATTCATTGTCTGTTGTGTGGCTCAGTCAAAGAAAGGTATTCTCAATCTCTTTTGAATTTGTATAGCAAGCAAATCAGTGAGCTTCATTTTCAACAGCCATGCAATACATGCATAATTACAAAATAAGCAGTAACTCAGTAATATCAGAAAAATAAAGTGCTCCTGCAAATGTAATGTAATCAGTGTCTTTCTATTCTTGAATTCAAATCATCGTTAACACACTATTAAACCTCTCTCCCCTTGTGATGCTCCAGGCTGCTTAGTCTACCAGTTTGAACTCAGTGTCAAAGTGAGTATGTTGTCTAGAACAATTTAAACAGGTCTGTAAATCGTGAATTTTTAAAACTGCATTTTATTTTTTTTAATGTCCTCTTTTGAGGAGTCTGTTAAAATCCTTATCGTCTTGTTTGTGTGTATGGGCGTACGTTTCTGTGTATGTGTTTCCTCAAAACTGACAGTGAACCGAGACATGAACTTTTTTATAAACAATAATTGTAACGACATGGTTTAAAAAATATTACACACTCCATATATCAATATATATATATATATATATATATATATATATATATATATATATATATATATATATATATATATATATTAAAAGAACAGACCACTTTACCCTAGAGAATTGCTTACAGGTTATTTTAGTGAATGCAAGCTCTAATCTCAACATGAGTTCCTGTATAACCAATTCCAAATAATTCAACTAAATAATAATTAAAGAACAAATCAGATGAGATGAAAACACCTTTTAATTTTACAAAACTAGAAGCAAACAGCTCAGTTCTTTATTTCAAGTTCTCTTACGCCATCTCAACTTTCTAGTTCATACCTCTTCATGAACCTGAAGACTCTACTGAATGAGTTTGGTTTTGTATTCATTTAACTGTTCCAGACTGCTGTCAGTGTCATGTTTCACTCCTATGCTGACGACACCCAGCTCTACTTAAAACTCGACCCTGGAAGCTCCTCTGCCATGGTCCGGCTCTCTGTTTGCATTCAACACATCGAGGCCTGGATCTCTGACAGTTTTCTTCAGCTGAACACTAGCAAATCTGCATTCCTTCTAGTAGGATCTAAAACTCAACTTAAGAATTTCAATATAGCTGCCCTGAACCTCGGAAACTGTCTCTGCTGCCTTCCCCCACAGTACGAAGCCTTGGGGTACTTCTTGACAGCAACCTCTCCTTTGATGCCCACATCTCCTCCGTGGTCAAATCTTCCTTCTACCATCTTCAAAACATCTCCAAAGTCCGTCCCTACCTTTCCTTACTGGATGCGGAGATACTTTGTCATGCATTTGTCTCCTCTCAACTCGACAACTGCAACTCTCTATTCTAGACTACAGCTAGTTCAGAATGTTGCTGCCAGGATCCTTACCAGATGTAGAAAAACGTGATCACATCACCCCCTGTCTTGCCCAGCTGCACTGGCTACCTGTAAAGTATTAGGATTATTTTCAAAACTCTCCTGCTCACCTACAATGCCCTTCATCACACAAGTCCTGAGTACCTCCTCAACCTGCTGACCCGCTATGTCCAAACCCGCATTAGCTGCTGTTTAGCTGCTACTATTTCATGTATTCTGCACTTTCCACTGTATTTAATGTATTATGCATTTTTAGAGTTTTGTTTTACTGTATATCATGTATTATGCATTTCTCTGTATTTAAAGTATTATGGATTTTCTTCTTGTTACTGCATCTTGTAAAGAGCTTTGTGATGGTGGTCCACTATGAAAGGTTTTTCCTTATTGCTTCAACTCATGTCATTTTCCAACCATATACCAATGTGAAGGTCATGCTTGTTCCCTGCCTTGTTGGTTCAGCTGCGTTGTACAGGTATGATCCTGTTACACAAAGCTGTTGTAGTTTGTGAATATATTGCAACTCGTCAGCTTTTATTAAATGAACCGCTTGGCCGAGTCGTACGAATGGTTTCATTTTTATATGACAGGTTAAACACAATATCAGTTTGTAGTCACGTTAGAAGAGTAATACAGTTTTTGGAAATTGGAAATTGGAAAATAGACACCTCATCATCTGTCAAATGCATTCACCAGTTAAATACAAGTGTGTATAATTACATCTTTATGAATTTTGCAGATGTAATTTACAGGTAATTATTTCCCCAGTGTATAGACCAATAGAGATTCACCGTTTCGCTTCTGATATGAAATTTCTTCTAACCAATTTTACAGCTCAGAGGGAAGTAAAGTGGCCAAGAAATATTGGAAATTCAGCAAGCAATTTTCAGAACATCTGTCTGTTGAAGAGGCTTTGTGGGATCGTTAGCCATTGCCAGTATTCTGAATACTAATGCAGTCCTTGTTTATGCTCCCCTTTCCCCAGCTGGCAGTAATGACATGGCGAATGCATGCATGTAAACTCTGGAATAGTCCTGTTATAGGGTTATGTCAATGATTTAAATCCCACCAAAACCAGCCATGGGATTGTAAAGAAGCCTCTCCAGTACTGTCACAGTAATGTGAGAACTGTTAGCTGCAGCCTCTCTAGTGTAGGCTATGCTTAGGAGCCCAGCTTCCACAGTTTTAAGAACATTTTGAGTAACCTGAGTGAGTGCTGTGTTTCACGTAGAAGCTTCTTCTGGAGTCCAGAGTGACACACGATCTGATTAGGACCAGTCGATTGAATGGGACTTTATCAAGCAAACTCATCCCATAGGAATGGGCCAGTAAGTACCTCCTAGCCTCCTAACCCCTTCCATAAAGCGCTCTACCTGCTACCTGTTAGGAGGTTGGTAGATACCTACTGGCCCATTCCTATGGTTTCCTATGATTTTTGCTTGATAATGTCTCATTCAATGGACTGATCTCAATCAGAACGGGTGCGAGTAAAGACGGGAGGTGGTGGTTTGGCCGTTGTAAGGTGACACAAACAGGAAAAGCTTGTTAAACAGCTTTCATGACTGGGGTGACATGATTTGCAATGTACCAGCTTGTTATGTCAGCTTATTGTATATCGATGTGATTAATACAGGCTTATGGCGTTAATTGGTGTCACTTTAGGCTGAAGAAAGTTCTGCCTGTGTGCTAGAACAGAACACCAGAGAAAGTGTCTGACAATACCTATCTTATTTTATCTTTGTAATGCACCAAAGGAGTAAGATAAATAAGTCCAAAATATTAAGGATTCAGGTTCAATCCATATACATTCGGTATGTTTTCCAAATGCTTTGGCTTTGTACATGATGATTTGAAACTTTCTGAAAGGGTTTGCATGATTTAGAATATACTGTACAAACTGTACATCCCTGGAACATGTGCCCTTTCCAGCACATCATTTCGTTTGCTTGGGCCGTTCCACCGTATAGCTCAAACAGACTATTCGGACCAACTTGCTCCCTCCAGTGGTAATACCAAGCTATTGCAAGCATTCTTATTTGTAAATCTCAGTTTGCACATCCCTTTTGTGGTTCTTTAAAAGTTTTATTTCATGCCGAATTTTGTATTATTTTGAGTGTTTAAAAGCATGTCTCATTTATAATACGGAAAATTCACATTTAAAAAAATACATAAATAGCAGCGTAAGTAATGAACAGCTAACGCATGCGCATATCTCAAACAAATGCAAAACAGACGGCTAATAGTGCTTTTGGTGCAGCATGCAAATAGAGTTTGGCACCTAAACGCCGATCAATGGAATACAATGTTCAATAATACTTTAGTATGTGCTGTTTGCCAGCGAGACTGACAATGATTGGTATGTATAGGATTAGTTGTATATTAATATAAATAAACTTGATTATACTGCGTTTGTATTTTTAGCAGTATTAGTAATACAAAGTACATCTCTGCGAGCGTACATTATAATTTGTTTTTAATCTCACGATATCGCGATATGGAAATTATTATTGATATCGAAATATATCAATATCGTATCAAATATCGACAGTGTTGCCCATCCCTACTGTATATAGTGCGATGCTTGAGATGAAAGACCCTATGGGATAGTGCTAATGTATGCTTTTGCAAAAAAACCAGAGGAATGCAAGTATTACAGTACAGCGGCTTTATTTTTCATTCTGCATTGCCGCTCCTTGTGTTTAGTTGGAGGCGATGATCTGGTCGACCCAGCTGCTGAAGGCAGTGACGCGCCCGTAGACAGCGGGAATAGTGGTAGAGCATTTGGAACTCCCCCAGGACACGATGCCCACCAGTGTCCAGGCATTGTCCTTCTCACATACCAGCGGACCGCCGGAGTCGCCCTGTCGGGGAGAAGGAGGCGTCACACTCAATCATTCATTTCTGATTTCTATCCCTGAAGGGGGTCTCACAGGGAATTGAAACAAACACTGCGGTCCGTTGATAAAATAGAGTCTTTTATATGCTGGTATATTTGTACTGACAGCACTATACCGAAGAGACGGCTGTTAGATGTTTTATGTGCATTGATACCCGAAGAGAGTTCTTTTCATTGTCTGAACATTGCGGGTATCTGTGTCGAGCCGTTGCACAGACTGCACCTACTGCAGCTTGGGAATGGTAACCTAGCGCAAGTGTACTGCAACAAATTTGATTGAACTGAATTGCACTGATTTACGTTGAAAGAAATGCACAACATGCTATTTTAAAACTAGCATAACCAGCGCAGAACCAACGCTATCCAACTGAGATGAAAATATCCCAGAGCATTCAAATGCGTTAAAAAAAGATGCACATTCAAGCTTCAAGTAATTTTCTTCTTGTGAACCAATCCTCACTGAAAGGCACCTCCACGGAATCTCATTCAAACCACTTATATGTGTCTGCAAATGCTAATTGATAGCACTGTAAGTATTCTAAAAATAAATAAATAAATAAATAATACAGCTCAGTCTGGTGAGATGCACACATCCTTCAGCATTGCATTAAGAAAGCATTTGAATGAGAAACATTCCCATCTAGCCATTGGCACAGAAGTAGATGTCGCTTTCAGAACAATTTAAAACAAGTCCTTTGGGTTTCCTTGTGCATATGCTACTCTTATAATGTATTGTTTTATTATACATCCATTTAACAAAGACCTCAGAGTGTAGCTACGCAGCAGTACTTCCAGTTAAAAGCAGTTTATTTCAGAATTTGAATAAAAGTATGTAATGGAATATGTAATGTTGTAATGTTTAACTAGCATATGAAGTACACTATAAGGTAATGGTAATATGCCTAGTACTATACTATTAGTGTATTTATACAGGGTGTCCCATACTGTAAGTCAGACCTCATAGGCATACTTGTTAATATTGTCTGTCTGTCACCTTCGGTGAGAAATGTCTTTAATAAAGGAGGAATGAATTCAGATTGTAAGGGCGGGGCTGGCTGATTTGTGTGCATGATGAACAGCACGTGTGATGAGAGCGGTTGTGGTGATGCACATACCATGCAGGAGGTGGCGCCAGCGGCTCCAGCGCAGATCATGACGTCGGAGATATTGTCGCCCCAGTAAGACGAGCACTCTGCGTTGGTCAGCAGAGGAAGAGCGGTCTGCTGGAGTTTGTTGGGGGTGAATAAGGCTGAGTAAGAGAAAGAGCAAAAAGAATATGAAGAGAAATGTAAGATGCGTCTTGATCAGTTTTATTTGTGGAACCAGGAAATGTTTTAATTGATATCGAGGATCTCATTAACATTGTGGCTGACAGAAATTTACAGCACAAGGGTGTGCACCACCTTGGAACAAACTCTCAGGGAAAAAAAAGAAATGTCCTTCTTGTTCTTGTGTATAAAATCGATGGCAAAAGAACCGAACATGTTCCTGCTCTGAATAACAACATGTGTCAGGTGTGTCTAACAAACGAGCATCTAAAAGGTCACATAAGCACATTATGGAAGGCGATGGGAGGCTGGGTAGTCACTTCGTAGTCTACAGTCAGTATTTGATAAAGATTAAGACTGAAAAGAACAGCTATCACACATTTTGAGGAACCGAGTCCTCGCTTCAGGTAAGTTATTATCCCAGTTCATCCTACAGGTTGGAGTCGAAGTGGTGAATGACGGTAACTCACCATTGTAGCGGGTCAGACCCCACCCGGTGGTGACGCACAAGGAGCCCCCTGGGAAGTCATCACTGGCGGAAGGCAGGCAGACAGGGGCGACGCGGGCGTTGAACGTGACCGGGGCTGTGAGCTTCACCAGGGAAATATCATTGTTGATGGTGTAGGGGTTCCATTCTGGGTGGGTGATAACCTACAGAAGCAGGAAGAGGCATCAGTACGTCTGTCCATCACACTTAACCTAAATTCAATGACAAAATGCTTGGACAAAAGCCTTCTTTAATGTCTTCAATGTAGTCAAACAATAGCCCAATAGCATTTACCTTGGCAACTTTCATAATTTGGATTGCTTCACTATCGCTGCGTCTATCATGTTCTCCAACAACGACAAGGTGTCCGGTGCTATTGAAGAAAGAAAAATAGTCAGTATTCAGTAAATTAGTATGAATATGTCAGTGTAAGCCATTTATTCTTCAAGCTAATCACACAGAGGCTGTTTAGAATATTGTAGTGTACAGTATTAAAAAAAAAAACATGTTCCTAATAATAATAATAATAATAATAATAATAATAATTATTATTATTATTATTATTATTATTATGTGTTTATTGTATCCAATGTAACTCATTTGGCAATTGTAATCAGATAGCAAAGTCTGTATATGTATAGAAAAATAGCTAGATGAGTGGGTAAAGAGCCACCTTGTGGTAAACAGGTAGAAATGAACACCCTCACAATATGAGATCAGAGAGATGGGGGCGCCAAACACAACCAATTACAGTGAGGGTTCACTACGCAGCGTAGCACAGAGGTGTTGTGAGTGGGGTCCCTGCAATATTCAGCTTATTGCAGAGGTCAGTACAAACAAAGTTATTTATTACATCACACAATCCTACAGTCAAGAGAATAACAATGTTTAATGCATTTCTACTTGGTATCTTATACAATCACTTAAATGTGTGCGCTGCAGTAAGTCCCTGTGGTGAACGTTAGATAAGTCTTCACCTGACGCTGCAGTGAGCCGCAGTGACGACCCATTGAGCCGAGATCAGGGAGCCCCCGCAGAAATGAAACCCGGAGGTTTGCTGTGTGGAAAGAAGGAAGATGTCTGTGTTATGCACAGATCCCAGGGCCTTGCTCTTCTAGGATAGAATTCAATTGGCAGGGCTAGGCTAAGCTGGAATCAAATGCACCATAGACCTACTGATATAGACTGCAAATTTTCCTAGACCAAATCTTACTTTCTTAAAATAACTGCCCTGACTGTTTCAGCCCTGATGTAAATCTGGACGGACTAGACCTATGGAGAAGTGGCTGCTGTGCCAATCTGCGTGTTTACTGTTCTAGTCTCCTTGTTTCTACCATGCATTTGCAATGCTTACACTTTGCTATACTTTCTGTAGACTTTTCCACACCGTTATCCCATCTTCATTATTTTCTGATACTGTGCAGTTGAAAAATACTACATACAATCTAGCATTAACCTTTTTTAATTCACATTTTTTGTATGAACAAACAAGCAAAAAAAAAAAAAAAAAAAAAGCCTCAATTATTTGTTATCGAATGGATTTCTCTAATGGATTTCCACGCAGTGAATTGAGCCTACCTGCAGAGACACCTGCCAGGGCCAGGATCCCGGCACAGCCTCCTCACCATTCACAATCCTGGAGTAGCCATTGATCACAGGGCGGATTTGTTGGACGCCACATCCTGGCACAGGACAGCAAACCCATGAGTTTCACAATGGAGTTGAATGCCTCATTAATACTGTTGGATAGAAACTGTATGCACAGCTATTCCTATGACAGTAAGCCCTAACAACAGTACTCAGCAGATTCTAATTTATAATACACATTTACTATATTCTTCAAAATAAACTTGAATTATTATTATTTTTAAGTAAGTGTAATCAAAAATCATTAACTTTTTCTCTATATGTTGAAAAAGTGTAGGTCAACATTGAGTTTTGAAAATGTAAACGTACAATGCAACAGAATGTCTAATGATGTAATATTTTCAATTCTTAGTCCTTACTTATAGCTTGATGGTTTGTAAATGTATCTTACCATAAACAGCGCCAATAAGAGCAACCAAAGAAAGAAGCTGGAGGAACGCCATTGCTGCAGGAGATATCAGCTCAGCTTTCTAGGGGTTTATATAATTCTTCACAACTCACAATTCTGAAATATACAGATAGTACAATTATACTGACCAATTAAAACCGAGCATTCTGTTATCCTAAAGCAAACAAAATCCAAGGGAAAAATGAAACCTGGACTGGCTGGAAAAGCAAACAATGCCAAGCCTATCACGGTTATCACTGGCGGAGAATCACTACAATATTTCACAATTTATTCCATAGCAAAAATGGTCTTTAGACTAGAAAAGTAACATATAATGCAAGCTGTATTACATTACAACAAAACTGTTCCATTTATGAGTGTTTTGGTCTTTCTTCTACACTGAACCACAGAGGAGTGTACATACTAGGTTCAATATATAACTATCCCAAATAGAATCGATGCATGCATTGGAATCAGTGTAGTACATTGTAGCTGTACTCCAGTAGAACTTATTGACACATTTTTTTAGATTTTGCTGCTTTTATCAGTTCTAAAATATGGCATTAGCCAAGTCTCATGGTACCCTTAAGATCTTCATTGAGGTCAGCATTGGGTTATTGCCCAATATTAATTGGTTCAGATCTTGTCTGTTTTCTTCATTCCATAGCCCCTTCAGTCATGCTTTTTTTTTTATTATTATTCATTTTTAGATATTTTAAAACGGTTTTGTGTGAACTCCACAGAGTTCAAGATGTTGCCCTGCCAAAACATCTGTGCATTATAAAATAGATACACAGATAGGAACTGTAACACAGTACAATTATACAGGGAGTGTGCTGGACATATCCAGTTCTAAAGTGTAGATTACTGAGTTCCTCACCTTTATGGTGTTTGGGGTTCTACTTCAAAATTAAGACCCTTAGGCACTGATAACTGAGTTGCTTTGAACTGTGAATTTTAAAGTTCTCCAAACTTGTATTACCGATTCCTACAGTTGTATTTATACAGTTTTTACAAATATAACAAGATACCACTGGTCTTATTTAGGATATTCATACATTCCTGCAGGCAGGCTTAATGATCTCAGTGCTGTTTCTCAGGTAGAACATATTGAACTGATTTGCAGTTTCTCAGGTAAAGCCCTGTTTTCTTGTGATAAGCTTTCCCATGCCAGCTGCAAACACGCTTCTACTCACAGTTTTATCAGCAGTAGATAAGCAACCTCTTTGTTTTTTAAGAGATGTCCATTTTGTTGGTTTAAGCAATATGTTTTGGTCAGTGTGGTAATGCCTGAAATAGTTGCACCATTTGAAATAACTAAAGGTATTCCATTTTTATATATATATATATATATATATATATATATATATATATATATATATATATATATATATATATATATATATATATATATATATATATAGACACACACACACACACACAATACTGTGTATATAAAATGCATTACTGTTACTGTTTGGTCTATTGGTTTTTCCATATATTGATTGGTGGTGACCTTTATGTAGGCGATTCAGTAAGAGAGAATGAGAGAGAAATGAAAGAGAGACGTGTAAGTAAATAACAGCTGCACTGCCCCCTCCTGCTCTGTACTCCTCCGAACATCTCCCAATAAAGCCTTTTAAAAACAGTTACTATGCATTGGCAATTGTTCCAATTATAATTCTAGCATATAGTTTACAGTAATATAGAGATACCAAATCACTCCCACCCCATCCCGTCAATGCCTTCTTTCCTATTAACCAGCCATCCGCTTCACTTATTGACTTATATATATATACATATATATAAAGAAAGGTCATTTCTACACTACAATGAGGTGCTGACCAGTATAAGGTAATTACATATAGTAAAAGTAAAGTCTCTATGGTAATGCAAAATCCTTTCAGCCCAACTTTCAATTTAGATGGCTTACCAAAAGAGTTTCTGTAAAGGCATTCATGGTCACACTCTCGTTATTTTACTTCAAACGGATCAATTACATAACTCCTGCTCGTTTATTTTCTTCAAATAAATCTCGTAATTAGTTAAAACATGACTAGAAAAACAAACAAGGCGTTTCAACGCCACCGTGTCATCATCAGGCTCACATTAATTGTGAAATTGAAAGGAGGCGTTACATTTATACCAATTATATTAATTAGTTACATATCCTATGTCTGTCAATTAAATAATTAATTTAATCAATAAACATTGAATATTCATTGCCTCTAAAACAATTTAAAGATAAAACATCAATCAACAGTTTCAATGTTAATAATTAATTATACTTGAACCACCAAACAACAAGTTATCTCTAATAATTAAGTAATTCCAGATTCTACAAATAGGCAAGCAAACAATTCTTACCTGTATTTACATTTCATGAAACAATTAAATAACCCTTATAAAAATGTGTGTAATGTTAACAAGCTATTTATCCCAAACTTCAAAGAGATAACTTGCCATTTGTATAATCCATTAAAATCATGTACAGCCTACAACGATCAATATGAACTTTTGCATTGCCGTAGAGATTACTTTTAATATATATAATCTTTATTTTTATATAGCGCCTTTCATAGACCACCATCACAAAGCGCTTTACAAGATACGATACTAGGGTGTGTGAACTATGCATCATATTATATATATATATATATATATATATATATATATATATATATACACACACACAGATTGTTTTTGTTTTGTTTTTATTACATTGTCACAAAACTGTATACAAACATCACTCTGGTTACAAACGGTAGTAACACTACTGTCACCTCTACAATGACAATGTTTATGATCAGTAGATTGTACCACCAGTTATAAATAACACTTGATACAGGAGACTCAGGTTACTTCAAACACATTGTATTTTCATTGTACCCTATTTGTACAGTATCGTATAGCATTGCTTAAATGAAATCTAATAATTGCCCATCCCATTAGAATACGCAAGGAACTTCAATGTGTCCTTTGCTTAGCAACAAGCTCAACAACCACAATCCTGTTTCCAGGAGAGACCAGACCACCCCGCTCCCTCACCCCCCAACGTTACCATACTTCCAGATTTAGGACTACACCACTGCTCATGATATGGTTGCATAATAAAAGCAATACGCTTTTCAGAACAAGAAGCAATGATCTAAGATGTTGAACATTTTCCGTCTAAAGAAATGTGAAGTATACCGTTTTTGCCACCTGTGGCAAAGTGGAGAGTGGATACAGGTGAGTGCAGTGCAGTGCAGTGCAGGTAAGAATCACTCATACAATTATGAACAGGTGCAAGGGTGTTTATTGAAATTACTGCAATGTCCAGAGCCTTATGGCAAACACCTGTAAATAATAAATGATGGAAGTGAATACACCGGTGTGTATCACTTCGTTTGTAAGAATCCCATGGGTTTGACCCATAACCACAAGTCTAGTTTAACACACCAACACTAAACACAAAACACAAACACAGTTCTTAGTGACAGTGAATAAGTGCTAGTGGTGTAATACTTCTCCGTGAAATGCAGGGGTAAAAGTGATTTCCAGGTGTATGCTGGCTTTCGCTACAGCTATTAAAAACATACAATAGTTAACAAACACTAAGAAACACAAGACAAAACTCACGGTTCACAATATGGCAACACATACTCCTTGTAGGTTTAAAACACTAACTAAGGAACAGGTCACTTTCACTACACCCCCTATTTATACCCACGCTTATGACCCCTAGGTTAATGAGCGCATCTGCTCCTCCAATCCTCGGATGCCATGCCGTTTCCTATCCAAATCAATCCTTCAACATGTGACCAGTGAAAAGCATGCAGTGCATTTAGTTGACTGCTGTTTGCACATGTGCAGTGCAATTCATTTTTTATTATCATTTTTTTTTTTTACACAGCGCCCTCACAGGTCAGGAAGGAGATCTGACACCAAGACTCATTCAATCTCTGTCACATCGTCCCCTTCAATTTTCAGGACCTTGGAGGCCTCCTCTTCTGCCTATGTGGTTACACGGATGCTGACAGGCGCTATCCTTCAACACATGACCAGTGAAAAGCATGCAGTGCATTTAGTTGACTGCTGTTTGCACATGTGCGGTGCAATTCATTTTTTATTATCATTGTACAATGAAGTTTGCAATGCTTGGTAACGCAACCATATTTATGTAAGAAAAACCTGTGACTGTTTTGTCGATACCTAAATGTGTTATAAAATGTTACTGTTAAATGATTTTAGTTTTGCAGCCGTGGTGTCTGCATGCAAATCATCTTCAAATAACGCTGAGACTCTGTCGTACGGCTCAAACAAGGAACAGTTACTACAAACAGAAATGTTTTCAAGTTTTTTTATTGATGATTTTTTGGAATGGAACACACAGCTTAGGGCTGCTCTTAGTTGGCGGCCATGATCTGGTTGATCCATGCTCTGAGTGCAGTCACACGGGAGTAAACGCCAGGGGTGTTGGTAGAGCAGGTGCTACTGCCCCAGGACACGATGCCAACCTGAGTCCAGACGTTGTCCTTCTGGCACACCAGGGGGCCACCGGAGTCACCCTGCACAAAGCCGGGATGGGTCAGTGGTGTTAAAACTGTATATAGGGTTATGTATCGTCTTCTTAGCATGATTTTTTCAGAAAGGAAAAATTATGCACCCAATATAAGGTTACAGACTGGGGGGGCAAGTGAAGGCAAGTAACTACTGTTGACATATTCTTAAAACTATAACAGCAATAACCCCACCCCCACCCCTGCTATTGGAGAGATGTACGGACTGGTTTCACATCAGGCAATGACTGATACAACTGAAGTGCTGATACAGAATGTGCTTTGAAAGAGTGTATGAAAGGCTTCATAGAAACAGTGAGGAGGGTGTTTACCATGCAGGAGGAAACTCCATTTGCCCCGGCGCAAATCATGACATCAGCGATCTTGTTGCCCCAATATTTCTTGCATTCAGTATTGGTGAGCAGAGGAAGAGCCGCCTGCTGCAGCAAGCTGGGGGTATCGCTTGCTGGAATAGGAGGTGCATCGTGTTACTAACAGCTAATTCATTATAGTGGCTGATGAACGTGGACCTTAAGTCATACCCATTAGAACAACATTTCATTATTTCTACATGGATGGAGTTATAATTACAATAGAAGTCTGGGCTGAAACCCAACTGGGATCAAAGCTTTCTTTCTTTGCTTGTTTTTCTATGTTGCTCAGTAGGAAAGAGAACATTTAATTCTATACTAAAAGTGGTTATTTTCCATTAGGAGTGTAGCTTTGTCTGGGAGAGAGGCTGCGGTTACCGGTGGACTTGGTCAGGCCCCACCCTGTGGTGACACACATCATGCCTCCTGGGAAGACATCAGTGCTCTGGGGCAGGCAGACAGGAGACACCGTTGTGCTCATGATCGCAGGGGAGCTGAGCTTCAGCAGAGTGATGTCGTTCTTGATGGTGAAGGGGTTGTAGTTTGGGTTTTTGAACACCTGGGCAAGGGAAACAAAGACAGGAGCAGTGCATGCTGGTCAGACCATGCCATACTCAATCTGTACAGTGCTTACTACACAGGAAAGGGCTTCCTACTCTACCTTGGCAATACTCATGACCTGAATGTTTTCAGCAGGAGAGGCACGGTTATGCTCCCCAAGAATAACACGGTGAGAAGTTCTGGAATAAAACAAATAAATGTTGTTTAAATCGATGGCTTAAGCACCAGTCAAGTATTTTTTTAAAATGGCATCATTAAAATAACAGGTGATTAAATCTTTGGGAAAGCTTTGCTGAGATGGCTTCAGACACAACACTTTCTGAAAAACAATTCAAAAACAGTTTGTGTTGCTTCAAATTAAATTGTAGATCAAAATTCATTTAATAATTCACTGTTGTCTGGTTTGATTATGACAACAAACCAACTGTATAGACCTCAGAACACATGAGAATATGTTTTACAGCATAGACACAACTCCACCTGGTGTGGTAGAAATGTAGCCCCGATGGAACAGAAGTATCAGAACATACCCATAACATTCTAATTGTCATTAATACAACATAAGAGAGACATGGGACAGACTTACTTGACATTGCAGTGGGCAGCTGTCATCACCCAGAGACTATCGATCAGGGAGCCTCCGCAGAAGTGGAATCCAGTGCTGTCCTGAAACAGTGAGCGATGATTGTTATATACATGACACCCAGAAAACACAACAAGCTGCAGTCACCCCAGGCTACAGCGAAGGCACCATGAGATTATCAAATTCAGAGGGCTACAGCGAAGATGCCATGGGATTATCCAGTTCAGAGGGCTACAGCGAAGACGCCATGGGATTATCCAGTTCAGAGGGCTACAGCGAAGACGCCATGGGATTATCCAGTTCAGAGGGCTACAGCGAAGATGCCATGGGATTATCTAATTCAGATGAGCCTCACCTGCAGAGACACCTGCCAGGGCCAGGATCCCGGCACAGCCTCCTCACCATTCACAATCCTGGAATAGCCAGTGATCACAGGTCTGATAGCCGGAGTGCCACAGCCTGGAACAGGGGAGAGTGTCAGATGTGAGACAAATTAAAAGACTCATCCCTTACAAAACGCAGTACATTTGCACCTTAATTTTGCAAGTTTCCAATGATTATGCCGTGCGTTTATCATGCTTTACCATGGTTTGCCATGTTTTAATATGCTCTGGGCCTATGCATTACACATTAAGTACATTGTAACTGTGCACAATGACATTAGAAATGTGTGTAGCAAAGGAGAAGCCATACTAATGGGGGATTTCAACTTCCCCCAAATAAAATGGGAAAACCCGGTGGGTAGCGCGAAGGACGAAATAGAAATGGTGGAAATGACAAATGACTGCTTCCTAACACAATTTGTGAAGGCACCCACTAGAGGGGAGGCATGCCTTGATTTAGTCTTTTCAAATAACGAAGATAGAATAACTAAAACAGAGGTCAGAGAACCACTGGCAAACTCAGACCACAACATGGTCTCATTTGAAGTGTTTTTTAAATCCTCAAAAGTAAAGACTAAAGCTAAGGTTTACAATTTTAGAAAAGCAAACTATGAAGGCATGAAACAGAGACTAACAGAAGTAGATTGGAGTAAAATAGAGAAAACACCCACAGAAGAAGGATGGTTGTTCTTCAAAAACGTAGTACTAGAGGCGCAAAACAATTATATCCCTAAAGTAGACAAATCTAAATGTAAAACTAAATTGCCAAAATGGTTTAATAGATCAATTAAAAAAAATATTCAGCGAAAAAAGGCACTTTACAGAGCATTAAAAAAGGACCAAAAAGAAAGTACACAGAAAGAGTACACAGAACTGCAAATGCAAGTCAAAAAGGAAGTTAGAAAGGCCAAGAGAGAAATAGAAATGAACATTGCTAAGGGAGCTAAAACCAATTCCAAAATGTTTTTCCAATATTACAACAGCAAGAGAACATTCAAAGAGGAGATTAAATGTTTAAGAGATACAAATGGCAAAATCGTAGAGGAAGAAAAAAAAATAGCAAATATGTTAAATGATTACTTTTCACAAGTTTTTACAAAGGAAGATACTGACAACATGCCCCACATGTCATCCAGTTCCTATCCAGTTTTAAATAACTTTAGCATAACTGAGGCAGAAGTGTTAAAGGGACTAGGAGCTCTTAAAATAAACAAATCCCCTGGGCCGGATGAGATCCTCCCAGTAGTACTCAAAGAAATGAAAGAAGTAATTTACAAACCGCTAACCAAGATCATGCAGCAGTCTCTTGACACAGGGGTGGTACCGACAGACTGGAAAATTGCAAACGTAATACCGATCCACAAAAAGGGAAACAAAACTGAACCAGGTAACTACAGACCAGTAAGCCTGACTTCTATTATATGCAAACTTATGGAAACTATAATAAGAGCCAAAATGGAAAATTACCTATATGGTAACAGAGTACTGGGAGACAGTCAACATGGTTTTAGGAAAGGGAGATCGTGTCTAACTAACTTGCTTGATTTTTTTGAGGATGCAACATCGATAATGGATAATTGCAAAGCATATGACATGGTTTATTTAGATTTCCAGAAAGCTTTTGACAAAGTCCCGCACAAAAGATTAATTCTCAAACTGAACGCAGTTGGGATTCAAGGAAACACATGTACATGGATTAGGGAGTGGTTAACATGTAGAAAACAGAAAGTACTGATTAGAGGAAAAACCTCAGAATGGAGTGTGGTAACCAGCGGTGTACCACAGGGATCAGTATTAGGTCCTCTGCTATTCCTAATCTACATTAATGATTTAGATTCTGGTATAGTAAGCAAACTTGTTAAATTTGCAGACGACACAAAAATAGGAGGAGTGGCAAACACTGTTGCAGCAGCAAAGGTCATTCAAAATGATCTAGACAAGATTCAGAACTGGGCAGACACATGGCAAATGACATTTAATAGAGAAAAGTGTAAGGTACTGCACGCAGGAAATAAAAATGTGCATTATAAATATCATATGGGAGATACTGAAATTGGAGAAGGAATCTATGAAAAAGACCTAGGAGTTTTTGTTGACTCAGAAATGTCTTCATCTAGGCAATGTGGGGAAGCTATAAAAAAGGCTAACAAGATACTCGGATACATTGTGAAAAGTGTTGAATTTAAATCAAGGGAAGTAATGTTAAAACTGTACAATGCACTTGTAAGACCTCATCTTGAATATTGTGTGCAGTTCTGGTCACCTCGCTATAAAAAAGATATTGCTGCTCTAGAAAGAGTGCAAAGAAGAGCGACCAGAATTATTCCGGGCTTAAAAGGCATGTCATATGCAGACAGGCTAAAAGAATTGAATCTGTTCAGTCTTGAACAAAGAAGACTACGTGGCGACCTAATTCAAGCATTCAAAATTCTAAAAGGTATTGACAGTGTGGACGAAAGGGACTTTTTCAGCCTGAAAAAAGAAACAAGGACCAGGGGTCACAAATGGAGTTTAGAAAAAGGGGCATTCAGAACAGAAAATAGGAGACACTTTTTTACACAGAGAATTGTGAGGGTCTGGAATCAACTCCCCAGTAATGTTGTTGAAGCTGACACCCTGGGATCCTTCAAGAAGCTGCTTGATGAGATTTTGGGATCAATAAGCTACTAACAACCAAACGAGCAAGATGGGCCGAATGGCCTCCTCTCGTTTGTAAACTTTCTTATGTTCTTATGTTCTTAAGTATGTGTAAGTACTTCTTTTTAAAGCCTGGTTAATGTAACCATGTCACTAAATTTATATTTGCAAAGCGTCAGCAAGTGAAGACACTACTCATTTCATCTAAATCCATTGAAAGCCATATACTGGGCAACCCAAATCAGCTTTTAAAAATCACTTTGCCACCTTGTTCTTATTTTGCCCCTTGAAAATCATGCTGTTAATGTAAAGCGTTACCGTAAGTCATTTCAACTTATCTTCCTTCACCAGCAGCTAGCTTTGCCTGCCGGACCCTGCAAGGCACTCACCGTAGGTGGCTCCAATGACAGCGAGACAGGAAAGGATCCACAGGAAAGCCATGGTTTTAGTGTTGTGTGATCTTCTGAACTGAGGACTGCACTATGTATACTTTCAATAGCTCCAAACAATTTGCATATCTTATCAGCTCTGTGTTTGATGAACATGTTATTTAAAAGATAAAGTTAAGAAATGTCACACGTGCTACCTTTAGATGGTGAGTTCATATGGCAATATCTACTGTACGTTGCTTTTTCTATCTTATCATTGTTCTGCCTACTTTTTCACTAGAAAAAATCAAGGCCATTCCTGGAACACCAGCTGCTTACATTTTCAGGTAAATCGATATCATTATTTATTTGTGTTTTTTGTAAAGATGATGACACCTTCAAATATTTATCTTCCTTTAAAACATGTATATTATGAGTCCATATTACAAAAAGTATCATTCCTCATAATTAATATGTGGTACGCTCAAAAACTTGTGTGACTGGAATGAACACAGTCATATATTCACACATGAAGTGCTGTTTATTTCAAAAACCCACTTTTATAAAATGTCTGTCTTCTATTAGTGGGTTTTTAATGTAACTTATAAAATTGCTGCTTTTGTATTATGTGTATACTGTTATTTAAATATGTTATTTTTTCACTCTGTGATTGTGGCAGTTGCATGTGTGACATGCTATACAGATGTATTGTGGATCTTTTTTTCCCCCTGCGATGTACTGTAGAATGCTTTGCGATACTTTTGAATAAAAAGTGTTAATTAAATCAAATAAATAGAAATAAATAAAAACTATAATTAAAATCATAGGCAGCCAAACAGAAAAAGAAATTATGCAATTCACAAACAATTCACAAAAGTGTAAAGGTTCCGTCCTGGCATAGCAGGCAAATAGAACAGACTGGTGTGATAAAGACTCAGGCACTATGTTTTATACTTCTTATAATACAAATTCACTGAACGCCAATTACCAGCTGGGCTAAATTATTCTGGAGCCCCCCCCCCCCCCACTAAGAAAAATCTGAATAAAACAAATCACCGTAGAATATTGGGAAATGCATTCACAGAAAAAAAAGAACACGTCCATCTGCGAGTGGAAATGAAGGCTCCATAGCAAGTTAATGTTCCTTTGAAAGTTTTTACATACTGTATGTGTTTATTGAATGGCTTGGAAATCTGGCTGCTACACTTCACAATGCCAAAATGTCAAAGAGTACAACCAATGGTTCAGCTCTCATTTCATTCCAATCCAAACAATGATATACTTATAGATAGAGAGTAACAAACCAAATGTTGTTGTTGTTTTCACTCCAGTCTCCAGCATTAAAAGAATTCAAATAAATACCAAGAGCTGTAACCAGTTCATTTTCTGCCGTTAGTCGTATTCAGCAGCAACTCTTCTACCTGCATACAGGTGCCCAGTTCACATACAGCCCTGTAAACAACTCAGTCTACATTCCAAGGTTACATGTTTCCGATGATCTATTATACAGGGAATGAAAGACTGCCAGATTGACTAGAAAAAGAAACACATGTGGCAGGCGGCTTTCTATTACATTACTGACAATCTTTGAACGACTTGTTTAAATTATATATATATATATATATATATATATATATAAATATATATATATATATATATATATATATATATATATATATATATATATATATAATAAAATAAGAAAAAAGACAAGCCTAAAATGTTCATATCTGTTCCCTACTTTGGAATTATCAACTACAACGATCGTATAATTTTTTATGTTTTTGATAACGTATGATTTTTTACAGACTGTAGACATGTTTTGCAAATAATGTCTGCTTTTATGTTATTATAATTACTAAATATTAGCATAAAATGAGCTGTGTTTGTTAGAGTACTGATAAGCTAGTGACTGATCCCCTTTCTGTGACCTGGGACCCCAAAGGTCTCCAAAGTTTGCAGCTGAAGGGAATGCACCAGTGAGAATGGACCTGGCTCTAAAGCTGGTAGGATGGACCCCACAAGACCCTTGTGCTGTAAGGTATTGACTGTTAGTAGTGCTGAAGACCTCAGAAGACCCTTGTGCAGAAGACATACGCACCTATAACCATCAAAATTAAAACTTAATAAACCTTGGCACATCATTTTACTATATATTCTGCTTGCAGCATAAAACAGTTGATGTAACTGTATACTAGTGGGTGCTCTGTAATTGGCAGTTTTTACTTTCTATGAGAAGACCAGGAACGGAACAGCAAAGAGGCGGAATGCTGTTTCGGACCGGTGCACACCAATTTAACCCCTGAATACAACACGACCAGGCAGGGGCTTCAGTTCTATTGCATTATCTTCCTTTGAGCACTCTCTAAATGCAATTGCATGTAAACACATGCTTTCCAAATGATTGTATAAGAAGTAAGCATGTGTTACTGGCTCATTCCACATTTGTTCACATTGAACCCTTAGCGGCATTATGAACATGCAGTGAAAAGGACATTCTTATCAACTACGTTCTGCGCTGGATTATTTGCTTTAAAATGGGCTATTGGCCACATTGGACATTATGTTTGGTTGTTTTTTTCCAGAACTAGGAGGAACAATTACTGTAGGAGAGGAGACTAGAATAATATATAGTATAAAAGAGTCCTTGTTGACAACCTGCCCTGCATTGTACCCCAGACCCAGAGAGACCTACTTCAAATAAGACACAAGCTGACTTCTAATCCAGTTCCACAATTTACTCATCAATATCTGCAGGCACAGTTTTTATTTATTTATTTATTTATTTATTTATGTGAACTCTATGGGAACAAAAAGTTCCCCTGTCAACATTTTATAAAAAATATTTCAGAAAAATAAAGTATAGCATGGAAATGAAGATTAAAATATGTCTGTTACCGCATCAAAACAAGAACAACAACTCAGGTAAGACAACCATTAAATGTATTTATCTAAATGCTAGAAGTATCAGAAACAAAATTCTAGAACTTGAAGCTACTGCACTAACAAGAAACTATGATGTGATAGGTGTTACTGAAACTTGGTTGTCTGAGAGTGATGGGGATGAATATAATATTTGTGGGTATACACTGTATAGGAAAGACAAGCAGGACAGAAGAGGAGGAGGGGTGGCGCTATACATAAGAAACAGTCTTGAAGCCCAGGTGTTAAACCTGGACAAAGAAAATAAAACCGAATCAATATGGGTCAGAATAACGGACAAAAATTCAAAGGGCATAATAATAGGAGCATGCTATAGACCGCCAGATTCAGACGGTGAGCAAAATAATCTGTTATACAATGACATCAGAAATGCGTGTAGCAAAGGAGAAGCCATACTAATGGGGTATTTCAACTTCCCCCAAATAAAATGGGAAAACCTGGTGGGGAGCACGAAGGATGAAATAGAAATGGTGGAAATGACAAATGACTGCTTCCTAACACAATTTGTCAAGGCACCGACTAGAGGGGAGGCATGCCTTGATTTAGTCTTTTCAAATAACAAAGATAGAATAGCTAAAACAGAGGTCAGAGAACCACTAGCAAACTCAGACCACAACATGATCTCATTTGAAGTGTTCTTTAAAACCCCAAAAGTAATGACTAAAGCTAAGGTTTACAACTTTAGAAAAGCAAACTATGAAGGTATGAAACAGAGACTAAAAGAAGTAGATTGGAGTAAAATAGAGAAAACACCCACAGAAGAAGGATGGTTGTTCTTCAAAAATGTAGTACTAGAGGCGCAAAACAATTACATCCCTAAAGTAGACAAATCTAAATGTAAAACTAAATTGCCAAAATGGTTTAATAGATCAATTAAAAAAAATATTCAGCGAAAAAAGGCACTTTACAGAGCATTAAAAAAGGACCAAAAAGAAAGTACGCAGAAAGAGTACACAGAACTGCAAACGCAAGGTAAAAGGAAGTTAGAAAGGCCAAGAGAGAAATAGAAATGAACATTGCTAAGGGAGCTAAAACCAATTCCAAAATGTTTTTCCAATATTACAACAGCAAGCGAACATTCAAAGAGGAGATTAAATGTTTAAGAGATACAAATGGCAAAATCGTAGATGAAGAAAAAAAAATAGCAAATATATTAAATGATTACTTTTCACAAGTTTTTACAAAGGAAGATACTGACAACATGCCCCACATGTCATCCAGTTCCTATCCAGTTTTAAATAACTTTAGCATAACTGAGGCAGAAGTGTTAAAGGGACTAGGAGCTCTTAAAATAAACAAATCCCCTGGGCCGGATGAGATCCTCCCAGTAGTACTCAAAGAAATGAAAGAAGTAATTTACAAACCGCTAACCAAGATCATGCAGCAGTCTCTTGACACAGGGGTTGTACCGACAGACTGGAAAATTGCAAACGTAATACCGATCCACAAAAAGGGAAACAAAACTGAACCAGGTAACTACAGACCAGTAAGCCTGACTTTTATTATATGCAAACTTATGGAAACTATAATAAGATCCAAAATGGAAAATTACCTATCTGGTAACAGTATCCTGGAGGACAGTCAGCATGGTTTTAGGAAAGGGAGATCGTGTCTAACTAACTTGCTTGATTTTTTTTGAGGATGCAACATCGATAATGGATAATTGCAAAGCATATGACATGGTTTATTTAGATTTCCAGAAAGCTTTTGACAAAGTCCCGCACAAAAGATTAATTCTCAAACTGAACGCAGTTGGGATTCAAAGAAACGCATGTACATGGATTAGGGAGTGGTTAACATGTAGAAAACAGAAAGTACTGATTAGAGGAAAAACCTCAGAATGGAGTGTGGTAACCAGTGGTGTACCACAGGGATCAGTATTAGGTCCTCTGCTATTCCTAATCTACATTAATGATTTAGAGATTGGTATAGTAAGCAAACTTGTTAAATTTGCAGACGACACAGAAGTAGGAGGAGTGGCAAACACTGTTGCAGCAGCAAAGGTCATTCAAAATGATCTAGACAAGATTCAGAACTGGGCAGACACATGGCAAATGACATTTAATAGAGAAAAGTGTAAGGTACTGCACGCAGGAAATAAAAATGTACATTATAAATATCATATGGGAGATACTGAAATTGGAGAAGGAATCTATGAAAAAGACCTAGGAGTTTTTGTTGACTCAGAAATGTCTTCATCTAGACAATGTGGGGAAGCTATAAAAAAGGCTAACAAGATGCTCGGATACATTGTGAAAAGTGTTGAATTTAAATCAAGGGAAGTAATGTTAAAACAGTACAATGCACTAGTAAGACCTCATCTTGAATATTGTGTGCAGTTCTGGTCACCTCGCTATAAAAAAAGATATTACTGCTCTAGAAAGAGTGCAAAGAAGAGCGACCAGAATTATTCCGGGCTTAAAAGGCATGTCATATGCAGACAGACTAAAATAATTTAATCTGTTCAGTCTTGAACAAAGAAGATTACGTGGCGACCTAATTCAAGCATTCAAAATTCTAAAAGGTATTGACAGTGTCGACCCAAGGGACTTTTTCAGCCTGAATAAAGAAACAAGGACCAGGAGTCACAAATGGAGATTGGACAAAGGGGCATTCAGAACAGAAAATAGGAGGCACTTCTTTACACAGAGAATTGTGAGGGTCTGGAATCAACTCCCCAGTAATGTTGTTGAAGTTGCCACCCTGGGATCCTTCAAGAAGCTGCTTGATGAGATTCTGGGATCAATAAGCTACTAACAACCAAACGAGCAAGATGGGCCGAATGGCCTCCTCTCGTTTGTAAACTTTCTTATGTTCTTATGTTCGTATGTTCTTATTATAAATGCAGTGACTAAAGGGATACAAAGGATATCACCTGTAACCACGAATCTCTGTATAGTGTTGAATTTAGAAACACCAAATGAAGCTCAGTTCAACAACCAATGATTTGCATAACGGAAACCAAAATTCCTATTTACAAAACTTTAAGAAATTCATTGCTGAGAATTACGATGTATCTGCATTATGGAAAATCAGAAGAAGATAATTTGATGTTATTATTATTACTGTCCATACTTTATCTAAATCTTAAATTGTATTTATTGCCTGGGGTACAACTGCAGCTGTAATGTATAGGACCCTTTCCATTAGAACACACATGGAAACTCCTCCATAGCTACAGGCTGGTGGTGCTACTGATTCAACTGCATGCTTAAACCCTGCACTCTTCTGACATCTGGAGTCGCAAAATGATATTGCAGGCAACAATTTCACATCTGTATACATGTTACAGCGCAAGCTCAAGAGAGAGGCTGTGCGTCTCAATGTCTGCCGTGGGGACAGGCGTTGCTGATTCTCCTGCAGTAGCAGATGGCATTGAAGAAGCGGCAGTAACAGGTGTCACATGGGTCACAGCAGGGCTGATGCCCGATGCAGGACTTCCGATTCATGACACAGCTCCTGGGGGAACGTGGCGCTCTGCGCTGAAGTAGCAGTGCATCAGACATCTCCTAGAATTGAGAGGCAAGCACAGCTGCAGCTAGGAGGACACGGCGCTGTTTTTTGCATGCATGCATCTATGTATGTATGTGTGTGTGTTTGGCTGTGGATGTTTGTATGCATCTATGTATCTTTGTAAGCGTGTGCTGTATGTACAGTATGTGTATGTATGTATAAATGTATGTATCTATGAATGTATGACATGCATTTAGTCTGAATCATCCACAAGATTTTTTTTTTTTACACAGCGCCCTCACAGGTCAGGAAGGAGATCTGACACCAAGACTCATTCAATCTCTGTCACATCGTCCCCTTCAATTTTCAGGACCTTGGAGGCCTCCTCTTCTGCCTATGTGGTTACACGGACGCTGACAGGCGCTATCCTTCAACACATGACCAGTGAAAAGCATGCAGTGCATTTAGTTGACTGCTGTTTGCACATGTGCAGTGCAATTCATTTTTTATTATCATTGTACAATGAAGTTTGCAATGCTTGGTAACGCAACCATATTTATGTAAGAAAAACCTGTGACTGTTTTGTCGATACCTAAATGTGTTATAAAATGTTACTGTTAAATGATTTTAGTTTTGCAGCCGTGGTGTCTGCATGCAAATCATCTTCAAATAACGCTGAGACTCTGTCGTACGGCTCAAACAAGGAACAGTTACTACAAACAGAAATGTTTTCAAGTTTTTTTATTGATGATTTTTTGGAATGGAACACACAGCTTAGGGCTGCTCTTAGTTGGCGGCCATGATCTGGTTGATCCATGCTCTGAGTGCAGTCACACGGGAGTAAACGCCAGGGGTGTTGGTAGAGCAGGTGCTACTGCCCCAGGACACGATGCCAACCTGAGTCCAGACGTTGTCCTTCTGGCACACCAGGGGGCCACCGGAGTCACCCTGCACAAAGCCGGGATGGGTCAGTGGTGTTAAAACTGTATATAGGGTTATGTATCGTCTTCTTAGCATGATTTTTTTCAGAAAGGAAAAATTATGCACCCAATATAAGGTTACAGACTGGGGGGGCAAGTGAAGGCAAGTAACTACTGTTGACATATTCTTAAAACTATAACAGCAATAACCCCACCCCCACCCCTGCTGTTGGAGAGATGTACGGACTGGTTTCACATCAGGCAATGACTGATACAACTGAAGTGCTGATACAGAATGTGCTTTGAAAGAGTGTATGAAAGGCTTCATAGAAACAGTGAGGAGGGTGTTTACCATGCAGGAGGAAACTCCATTTGCCCCGGCGCAAATCATGACATCAGCGATCTTGTTGCCCCAATATTTCTTGCATTCAGTATTGGTGAGCAGAGGAAGAGCCGCCTGCTGCAGCAAGCTGGGGGTATCGCTTGCTGGAAGAGGAGGTGCATCGTGTTACTAACAGCTAATTCATTATAGTGGCTGATGAACGTGGACCTTAAGTCATACCCATTAGAACAACATTTCATTATTTCTACATGGATGGAGTTATAATTACAATAGAAGTCTGGGCTGAAACCCAACTGGGATCAAAGCTTTCTTTCTTTGCTTGTTTTTCTATGTTGCTCAGTAGGAAAGAGAACATTTAATTCTATACTAAAAGTGGTTATTTTCCATTAGGAGTGTAGCTTTGTCTGGGAGAGAGGCTGCGGTTACCGGTGGACTTGGTCAGGCCCCACCCTGTGGTGACACACATCATGCCTCCTGGGAAGACGTCAGTGCTCTGGGGCAGGCAGACAGGAGACACCGTTGTGCTCATGATCGCAGGGGAGCTGAGCTTCAGCAGAGTGATGTCGTTCTTGATGGTGAAGGGGTTGTAGTTTGGGTTTTTGAACACCTGGGCAAGGGAAACAAAGACAGGAGCAGTGCATGCTGGTCAGACCATGCCATACTCAATCTGTACAGTGCTTACTACACAGGAAAGGGCTTCCTACTCTACCTTAGCAATACTCATGACCTGAATGTTTTCAGCAGGAGAGGCACGGTTATGCTCCCCAAGAATAACACGGTGAGAAGTTCTGGAATAAAACAAATAAATGTTGTTTAAATCGATGGCTTAAGCACCAGTCAAGTATTTTTTAAAAATGGCATCATTAAAATAACAGGTGAATAAATCTTTGGGAAAGCTTTGCTGAGATGGCTTCAGACACAACACTTTCTGAAAAACAATTCAAAAACAGTTTGTGTTGCTTCAAATTAAATTGTAGATCAAGTGTCACCACAAGTATCTGGTAGAGCGAAAAAGTAGCACACACAAAAAAACCAGACACGGACGGGGGCGAGGAACGAGGGTGAGAACTACATAGTGGGGTGGGAAATCAATTGTCACACACAAATTCATTTAATAATTCACTGTTGTCTGGTTTGATTATGACAACAAACCAACTGTATAGACCTCAGAACACATGAGAATATGTTTTACAGCATAGACACAACTCCACCTGGTGTGGTAGAAATGTAGCCCCGATGGAACAGAAGTATCAGAACATACCCATAACATTCTAATTGTCATTAATACAACATAAGAGAGACATGGGACAGACTTACTTGACATTGCAGTGGGCAGCTGTCATCACCCAGAGACTATCGATCAGGGAGCCTCCGCAGAAGTGGAATCCAGTGCTGTCCTGAAACAGTGAGCGATGATTGTTATATACATGACACCCAGAAAACACAACAAGCTGCAGTCACCCCAGGCTACAGCGAAGGCACCATGAGATTATCAAATTCAGAGGGCTACAGCGAAGACGCCATGGGATTATCCAGTTCAGAGGGCTACAGCGAAGACGCCATGGGATTATCTAATTCAGAGGACTACAGCGAAGGTGCCATGGGATTATCCAGTTCAGAGGGATACAGCGAAGACGCCATGGGATTGTGTAATTCAGAGGACTACAGCGAAGGTGCCATGAGATTATCAAATTCAGATGAGCCTCACCTGCAGAGACACCTGCCAGGGCCAGGATCCCGGCACAGCCTCCTCACCATTCACAATCCTGGAATAGCCAGTGATCACAGGTCTGATAGCCGGAGTGCCACAGCCTGGAACAGGGGAGAGTGTCAGATGTGAGACAAATTAAAAGACTCATCCCTTACAAAACGCAGTACATTTGCACCTTAATTTTGCAAGTTTCCAATGATTATGCCGTGCGTTTATCATGCTTTACCATGGTTTGCCATGTTTTAATATGCTCTGGGCCTATGCATTACACATTAAGTACATTGTAACTGTGCACAATGACATTGCAAGCATGTGTAAGTACATTGTAACTGTGCACAATGACATTGCAAGCATGTGTAAGTACATTGTAACTGTGCACAATGACATTGCAAGCATGTGTAAGTACATTGTAACTGTGCACAATGACATTGCAAGCATGTGTAAGTACTTCTTTTTAAAGCCTGATTAATGTAACCATGTCACTAAATTTATATTTGTAAAGCGTCAGCAAGTGAAGACACTACTCATTTCATCTAAATCCATTGAAAGCCATATACTGGGCAACCCAAATCAGCTTTTAAAAATCACTTTGCCACCTTGTTCTTATTTTGCCCCTTGAAAATCATGCTGTTAATGTAAAGCGTTACCGTAAGTCATTTCAACTAATCTTCCTTCACCAGCAGCTAGCTTTGCCTGCCGGACCCTGCAAGGCACTCACCGTAGGTGGCTCCAATGACAGCGAGACAGGAAAGGATCCACAGGAAAGCCATGGTTTTAGTGTTGTGTGATCTCCTGAACTGAGGACTGCACTATGTATACTTTCAATAGCTCCAAACAATTTGCATATCTTATCAGCTCTGTGTTTGATGAACATGTTATTTAAAAGATAAAGTTAAGAAATGTCACACGTGCTACCTTTAGATGGTGAGTTCATATGGCAATATCTACTGTACGTTGCTTTTTCTATCTTATCATTGTTCTGCCTACTTTTTCACTAGAAAAAATCAAGGCCATTCCTGGAACACCAGCTGCTTACATTTTCAGGTAAATCGATATCATTATTTATTTGTGTTTTTTGTAAAGATGATGACACCTTCAAATATTTATCTTCCTTTAAAACATGTATATTATGAGTCCATATTACAAAAAGTATCATTCCTCATAATTAATATGTGGTACGCTCAAAAACTTGTGTGACTGGAATGAACACAGTCATATATTCACACATGAAGTGCTGTTTATTTCAAAAACCCACTTTTATAAAATGTCTGTCTTCTATTAGTGGGTTTTTAATGTAACTTATAAAATTGCTGCTTTTGTATTATGTGTATTTCGTTATTCAAAAATGTTATTTTTTCACTCTGTGATTGTGGCAGTTGCATGTGTGACATGCTATACAGATATATTGTGGTTCTTTTTTTCCCCCTGCGATGTACTGTAGAATGCTTTGCGATACTTTTGAATAAAAAGTGTTAATTAAATCAAATAAATAGAAATAAATAAAAACTATAATTAAAATCATAGGCAGCCAAACAGAAAAAGAAATTATGCAATTCACAAACAATTCACAAAAGTGTAAAGGTTCCGTCCTGGCATAGCAGGCAAATAGAACAGACTGGTGTGATAAAGACTCAGGCACTATGTTTTATACTTCTTATAATACAAATTCACTGAACGCCAATTACCAGCTGGGCTAAATTATTCTGGAGCCCCCCCCCCACTAAGAAAAATCTGAATAAAACAAATCACCGTAGAATATTGGGAAATGCATTCACAGAAAAAAAAGAACACGTCCATCTGCGAGTGGAAATGAAGGCTCCATAGCAAGTTAATGTTCCTTTGAAAGTTTTTACATACTGTATGTGTTTATTGAATGGCTTGGAAATCTGGCTGCTACAATTCACAATGCCAAAATGTCAAAGAGTACAACCAATGGTTCAGCTCTCATTTCATTCCAATCCAAACAATGATATACTTATAGATAGAGAGTAACAAACCAAATGTTGTTGTTGTTTTCACTCCAGTCTCCAGCATTAAAAGAATTCAAATAAATACCAAGAGCTGTAACCAGTTCATTTTCTGCCGTTAGTCGTATTCAGCAGCAACTCTTCTACCTGCATACAGGTGCCCAGTTCACATACAGCCCTGTAAACAACTCAGTCTACATTCCAAGGTTACATGTTTCCGATGATCTATTATACAGGGAATGAAAGACCCGCCAGATTGACTAGAAAAAGAAACACATGTGGCAGGCGGCTTTCTATTACATTACTGACAATCTTTGAACGACTTGTTTAAATTATATATATATAATATACATTTTAGCTTGTTTTTCTTGTCTTATTTTATATATATATATATATATATATATATATATATATATATATATATATATATATATATATATATATATATAATAAAATAAGAAAAAAGACAAGCCTAAAATGTTCATATCTGTTCCCTACTTTGGAATTATCAACTACAACGATCGTATAATTTTTTATGTTTTTGATAACGTATGATTTTTTACAGACTGTAGACATGTTTTGCAAATAATGTCTGCTTTTATGTTATTATAATTACTAAATATTAGCATAAAATGAGCTGTGTTTGTTAGAGTACTGATAAGCTAGTGACTGATCCCCTTTCTGTGACCTGGGACCCCAAAGGTCTCCAAAGTTTGCAGCTGAAGGGAATGCACCAGTGAGAATGGACCTGGCTCTAAAGCTGGTAGGATGGACCCCACAAGACCCTTGTGCTGTAAGGTATTGACTGTTAGTAGTGCTGAAGACCTCAGAAGACCCTTGTGCTGTAAGATATTGACTGTTCAGAGAGACCCTTGTGCTGTAAGATATTGACGGTTAGTAGTGCTGAAGACCTCAGAAGACCCTTGTGCAAAAGACATACGCACCTATAACCATCAAAATTAAAACTTAATAAACTTTGGCACATCATTTTACCAAGACTTTTAACTACGAATCACTGTATAGTGTTGAATTTAGAAACACCAAATGAAGCTCAGTTCAACAACCAATGATTTGCATAACGGAAACCAAAATCCCTATTTACAAAACTTTAAGAAATTCATTGCTGAGAATTACGATGTATCTGTATTACGGAAAATCAGAAGATAATTTGATGTTATTATTATTACTGTCCATACGTTATCTAAATCTTTTACACGTGAAGTTGCGATGCACATTCAGGTTTGGTTTAACAGCTCGAGAGGACCATGTTTATGGCCGAAAGCTGCAACTGTAATGTATAGGACCCTTTCCATTAGAACACACATGGAAACTCCTCCATAGCTACAGGCTGGTGGTGCTACTGATTCAACTGCATGTTTAAACCCTGCACTCTTCTGACATCTGGAGTTGCAAAATGATATTGCAGACAACAATTTCACATCTGGATTAGGAAAATATTAAGGCTTGCTCTGTTTTGTTTTGTTTTTTGATCTATGAATCAAAATAGCAAAGTAGATGGACTGTACAGGAGTTGGACACCACATAATTAGGAACACCGTGATGGACCATCAGGAAGGCACTTAACAACGTTATTGGTTACTGTTCCTCTGTTCTTAAAGTCTGAAGCAAAGTCTATTCTCAACAGTGACCCACAGAAATAACACCTTTGAGAACTCAGAATTCCCTGGCAAGTAAGCTCCTACACCAGCCCTGTGGCAGGCAGGGAGATGCAGCTTTTATACAGTATATGACAGAATACATACTGTATTAGGGTTGCTACTGGCATAACACAGCAGTCAGTCCTGTGAGGGTCAGCCCATTTATACACTTCAGATGTTTCTATTTAGTTTGTTTCAGAATGATTTTATATTCATCAGGATTGCATATGTGTGTGTGCGAGTGTGTGTGTGTGCGCATCAAACAAATGACAGAAACAGTGTGATACTTTGGCATCTAATTCATGCATTTATTAATGTTGCAAAAAGAGATTAAAACACATATCTAATAAGCTTTTTTATATTTAAGAAAATATTTTCAGTTGCCATATAAACAGTGATAACTAGAAGTATTGACACCCTCTATTTTCAATAGTATTGCCCTGAGTAGCCAATAATAAATCATTAATTTTCATTAAATGATTCCTAGGATCAGGAACACTGGAACTAGGGGTTCTGGGGGTGTGGTATGCTTTTTTTCAATTGAGCTCTGCCAAGTTTAATAGTTTTAGGTATTGAGTAATTGAAACAGATCTGTTGATAAACAATAAAAAAATTCCCCCAGACTTATCCAAACAAGACAATACCAAATAGCCATAAATGGTACACTGAACGGGTACCAGTGATTAAGGCTTGTCTTTAATTAGTTTCACAAAACGTATTATTTTCATCATGAACTATTACTTTGTGTTTGTACTTTCTTTATTAATGTATCTAATTAACCTCAACCCAAACGTCTGCTGACTCTCGTTATGAAAGGGTGTCAATGCTCCAGCATCGCACTGTGTATACCTGTTACAGCGCAAGCTCAAGAGAGAGGCTGTGCGTCTCAATGTCTGCCGTGGGGACAGGCGTTGCTGATTCTCCTGCAGTAGCAGATGGCATTGAAGAAGCGGCAGTAACAGGTGTCACATGGGTCACAGCAGGGCTGATGCCCGATGCAGGACTTCCGATTCATGACACAGCTCCTGGGGGAACGTGGCGCTCTGCGCTGAAGTAGCAGTGCATCAGACATCTCCTAGAATTGAGAGGCAAGCACAGCTGCAGCTAGGAGGACACGGCACTGTTTTTTGCATGCATGCATCTATGTATGTATGTGTGTGTGTTTGGCTGTGGATGTTTGTATGCATCTATGTATCTTTGTAAGCGTGTGCTGTATGTACAGTACGTATATGTATGTATAAGTGTGTGTATCTATGAATGTATGTATATATGTTTTAAGGTTTTTTAAATCAACCAAAGTTTAAGATTTTTTTTATCAATCAAATCATTAAAATTTGTTATATAAAATATTAGTTAAACAATATTATAATATTATAAGCAAACACCAAATAGGTCTAAAGACTGTCGTTTCATTACAATGCAAAACTTTGTGTGTGTGTGTGTGTGTGTGTGTGTGTGTGTGTGTGTATATATATATATATATATATATATATATATATATATATATATATATATATATATAACTGGCTTATTTAAGTACTTGTTTTATTTAAACTCCTTAGTATTACAGAAATACCATGGCCGTTAGTGTTTTATTATTTCATAAACTGTTACCGGCTCTTTAAAGATTCTACCTCAGGATCAAGTACTCTGTCTTCTTCCATGAGCAGATCTTCTTCAGCATCTGCAGCCATTCTGTCAAAGTCCGCTCTTAATAATGCAGCTTTAATGAGAACAAAAACCAAATTTATTACAGGAACACACAAAGGGCTACATCCTCCGACATGCATTTACTCTGAATCATGCTCAAGATTTTTTTCTGTTAGTAAAATTAATCTATCAGTCAACCCTTTATTTAACCATGTAAGTCAGTTGAGAACAGATTCCGATTTTCAAAGAGATGCAGGCAAAAAACAAAATGCACCTAATAAAGTCCCATAACCAGAAATAAACAACTCAGACACTTAATGTAGGGTCTGTACTTTAAACAGTTTACATTATTAGTTTTAGAATTGTAATTGGAGTTTTTCCTTCAGAAAAATAACTGAGCTAATGACAATCTGGAATAAATAGCCTTAAGAATGTAACATGGTGTCCATAGACTGTAAACCCTCTCTCAAATACATGCAGCCTGAACTGCAATGCATTGGGATTTTATTAAGCTGGCCCGCAGTACTACACAAACATACCTGTGTGATATTCTTACAGCCTCAAGGTAAAACACTGCAATTGCTCTCTAAAGGGTCCTAGTGATACAGTATTTACATTTAAGAACATTTCTGTGTTACACTTGTAAGTGCACATCCAGGCTACGAAAGTGACAAATTACTAAGAGATTGCCACAGTTATGAAGATTGGTGTGTTTTAGTCTACAATGCGGAGAGTGGTAGAGGTTCGATTAGGACTAAGCGCTGCTCTACAAACAACCCAGTGTGTCTTGCGAAGTGGTCCTATTATCTCAATATACATTCAATAAACAGTATGCAGTCTGTGGATGCTGTTGCAATGGACTGCTTAATATGATCGCTGTTCTCAAGGCGAGCTCCCCCTATAACTTGGAAAGAGATCTGAAGTGAACGTGGTGAAATTAACTGACCTGAGTCCTCGACTTTCCTCAGCAGGCCTGGGTAGACATGTCTCCCCGCCAGGCTGATGGAGGGGTTGATATCGTCCACTTCCCCGCTGCCATGGACAGATGCTAGGACCACCTGAATCCCCTGGAGCATCGCCCAGCACATCAGCAAGGTGTTCAACATGTCTGTACAAATTAGTTACAACAACAAGAGTCACACACAGCCGCCTCAAACAGGACGTATTCCAAAAGCAACAGTTTTAAATAATGATCACAAATTCACTTAGCCACGGACTCCAGATACACGGCATTGTAACTTTCCAGCAGTATAAAGAATTTCACCCTTTTTGCTTACACTTTAAAACAATACACTTTACAAAAATCATTCCAAAATAAAAAAACAAAAGGCCTGTTTTATTCAGAGGTTACTCCCATGCAAACTATATTGAAATTCATATGGTATGAATTTGCAGCCATTATTTTAAACTGTAAAATAACAGAAACATAAAAGAACTAGATATTCTCACCAGGGTGATCATGATTATTAACATGTTAAGTACACATAATGGCTGCATGCATGTATTGAATTGTGTAAAACGATAAGGTATGAACCCAGTCATACACATACTGACAGAAGCAAGCTCACAACTTACTGTAATTGGAGATCTTGGGTCTTGTCCAGCTTGAGTTTTTCTTTCTGAGTGACCTGGAGACTCTGGGTTTATATTGGGTTCCAGTGAAGGACTAATCACATGGATACAATGTGTGGGAGGTAGGAGTGGTTTCTCAGTGTTTCATTCATTCATTTATTTGCAGTTCTGTGTATAAACATTTTTATTTTTAGTCACTTACTTGTAAATGCTTTCTTATACAGTGAAAAAACACTTCTTAGAATCACCAGTCAACTGAATCATACTGTGATCAAAAAATAAACTTCCTTTGCTGTTCAACCAACACAAAAATCTGCAGCTTCAAATCAACCGACTCATGTGATCACAGCTGTTTATTTTATTCCTCAGTACATAGATGATTGGAACTTTAAACCAGAACCTATAGTAGTGTGCATATTTATTCAAACACCTCAAGATTTGTCATTTATTTCCTTTATATACCTACCTGCATGAACATCTCTAGGTGTGAGAATTTCAATTTTCGATCAGTAATCAGTGATATATAAACAATATGCACTAATTTGTGAAAATGATTTGTGCTTTAAACCAGTTTGTGCTTTAATTAGGCATATTAAACAACTTCTAAAACATCTCATGCATTTTACCATTTTTCTCTTACTATTTTAAATTGCATGTGTTATTAAATTAAGCACTCACTAATTTGCCTATTTTGACAATGTTCCCAGATTTTCAGTTTCAGTGGTTTGATTTCATATGCACAACAAACCAAAACTCCAGAAGCAATGGGGTGTTGTAATAAATGTACACACTGCTGTAGTACTGGGCTTCACATACAGCGCTGGTCAGGGAGGCTGATTTTTAGATTCATATGAATCATTTCTAGCTCAGCGGCCTGAGTAAACAGCTAGTCGTTATTATTTAGAGGCACAGAGAAAACATTGCTTTGTGATATAAACACAGTAATGGTGATATATACACTAATGTCAGCAATGGGATATCTCATCAAAGTACAGTTTGATCAGTAGGTGAAACCCACATAGTTATTTTATATTATTTTCCTAAAGCATATTGTTCAAGAGAGGGAAACAAGTTCACAGTAAAAATTGGCAACAAAAGAACAAAATCCTTCACGCAGGGGCGTGGGGTGTGACAGGGCTGCAGTCCAACACTGTTCAATACTTACATCAATGAGTTAGCAATGATGTTGGAATAGTCTGCAGCCTTGGGTCTCACTCTACACGATACAGAAGTTAAGTTCCTGCTCTGTGCAGATGACCTGGTCCTGCTGTCGCCACAGAGCAGGGGCTGCAGCAGAACACATATAATATACATATAATTATGTATATTATTATTTTCTTTGATTATTATGATTATTTATTTTTATCATTAACAGTACTATTTTCCCTTAAATTTTATTACTTTTTTCTTTTGTTCTTTAATTTGTTTCCAACCTCCTCTTAATCTTTTAATTTATGTTTTAGTGTGTTTTATAAATCAGTTTGTTTAAGAAATGGTATATATATACTTATGATGCAGTGTATATATACACATGTATGTCTTGTATAATTGCTTTGGCAACACCTGCTATTATAAGTCATGCCAATAAAGCACCATTGAATTCAAGACCAAGGTAATGTTGGCACCTTTAATCGGAACAACATATAAGTTAAAAACACAAGCTTTCGAGCATGCATAGGCTTCACCAGCCATGAAAGTGGGTTTGTGTTTGTCTGATAAAAGGCATCAACACTGCTCCCAAATATGAAAAACTTTACCAAACAAATGATGGACAAACCTAATATATGTTGGCTCTGTTAAAGACTTTCAACAAAAGCAAAATATTTTGTCTCGTGTACAAATCCTTACCTGATATGACTGATTAAAACTAGCACTTTGGAAGTTATTATTAGGATATACACATTTCCAAAAGAAGGGTCCTGTCACACGCACTTGTGCTTTGATTTACTTGGGCATCACAACTTTACAGGGCTGCTGCTTTCATGGAGCTGTTCATAAATATCTTGAGAAGGCAGATTCCTTAATGTCACTTGATTGTTTTTGTGCATATGAAAGAAATATTTTGGTCAGATAATGAAGAGAGTGTCTCTTACATTTCTGTCAGCTGCTCAATGCCATTTCCTTTGATTTTCCATATTATCGAACAGGTTGTGCCTTCGGTTTAAGAACATTGCATGTATGCTGCTGCCAAATTGAATTTTAAGAGGTTAATTCAGCTTTAATCAGTGCAGCATGCTACCAGGCTTTTAGGAGTTGAAATTTCTATTCTTAGTGCCACAGTGACATGAAGCTAATTAAATATTTGTTTTTTTTTCCCCCCTCCTAATAAAGTCTAAAATGTTCTTTACCTTTCCTGTTAGTCAGCCAGTTAAAGGAAAGCATTTCATTGGTTTTCTAGCTGGTTGCGCAGAATAACTACTGTAGCTTTATCTTCTCTATTCAATAAAGAGTCCTGCTGGTTTCATTTGTGCAATGCTCCGTGGAGGTCATTTCCAGTTCTCTATTAATATTAATTTAAAAAAGAAAGAAAGAAAGAAAGAAAGAAAAGCAGAATAGAATTTTGATTTTCAAAAACTTTAAAGGTTTTATAAAACTAAACCCACAGATAACAGTAAGGACAACTCATCAGCTCAAATTTGTGTTTGGACAGTGACAAATATGCCAATTTTGGTTTAGAGAGCGTTTTCTTATTGTGTAACATGTTCATGACAGATAAATGGGTACATGGTACAGGCAAAACATCAAAATGGAATAACACGAACATTAAGGGCCGGTAATTGATTATAAGCAATACGAAAAGGCACGATATATTGCATTAAGACATTCCCGCTCTTCCATAAAAACAAACATTGTTCAGCACTTAATGATACAGATTGCATCCTTCCTAATCAGTATCTATCAGCAGCACCATTTAAGGCTACCTTTACTAAATGAAATGGATTTCTAATCAGTTGCCTGCTTAAATGTTCCATTATTTCAAATGCACAGCAAATAGAAGCCGTGCTTGAGCTGGCCATGACTAAAGCAGAGGTAGCTAACGTGAGTGTTCTTTACAGTGGTGCTTGTTTGCTGCTCCTTGTACCTTTTCAGACATGCCCAGAAAAGTATCTTTTAAATTATGAGTTTGATAAATTTTGCTATAATTCAAAAAATCAGTGACCCCAAAACAATCGAAAACAGCTAGTGTTGATCACCGCATCCATTTATTTATTTATTTATTTTTACTTCTGCAAATTTGCGGTGGACTTCTCATTCAGTCTTGTCCGTATGAATTGTTTGTTGGTATGTGTACCACATTGTGACGATGTACCACCACTTTATAATATTACAAGGGTGCCAATATAAAGACAGTGTTGACTGCCTTAAGCATGATTCGCAGGGTACTACCTCCCAGACGTGGATTGGTTTTCAACAAAAGTCGGTAAATTCAAAATGAAATGCGCTTACGTGCACGATTTGTAAACAACGAACCGGTGTAAATAACCATTTCGTCGCTTGAGTGATATGTATTTCCATATATATCTTCAAATGCACCGTTAATCAAAGCATATATTTTTAAGAGTCGCTATTTATGTTTTGTATTTTCGCCCGTCCAGTGTTTGGTTGTGCACAAGCGTAGCGTTTTCGTGAACCGGAGAATCCAATGTAATGTATTATTATATTATGGTTTATTGTGAAGGCTGCTGTATTACTGAGGCGAATACCCTGGAAGTGCTGCATTAATTCTAACATACCTGACATGGTCGATTCGCACGGGACTAGAAAGACATAGCAGCTGATTTCGCTGTTGCCAGCAGCTGCACAAAACCACCTCCTTAAATACGTTTTTTAAATGTACTTTATTCAACAGCATGTTTTTTCTCTTTAAAAGAATTCATTACACTCGGATAGCACTTCTAACTTTTCTTTTAGAAAATTCTTTAAGTTGCTACAAGAGTGGAATCCGTACTTTACAATAAAATGTATTTAAATACCAACGCCATTTAAACAACTACCGCGGACAAGCATCTCCTGCGGAGTCTGTGGATGTCACCTGACCAGGGAGGTCACGTGCCCTCGCTTCCTGCACCGTACGGCCGGTTTTCGTTGGGTGCCTCTGTCGCTGTAAAATACAGATCATATTATTCACAATTAAATACGCATTTAAATCAAAATAAAATAAGCTAAAGTGAGCACCATGTCAATCTTCCCAGAGCTTTACTTCAACGTGGATAACGGCTACTTGGAAGGGCTGGTCCGGGGTTTCAAAGCAGGAATTCTGTCTCAGGGAGATTATCTGAATCTCGTTCAGTGTGAGTCACTGGAAGGTGAGTAGGTATTGAAGATAATACTGTTAGGAATACGGGGCTGGGGAAATTTGAGAATGAAATACAAGTGAGCCACAGGACAACGTGACCGTCAGTTTATTTACATCAGACTGTTGCAGTCGGCCTGATGATAATGTTGCTGTCAATGTTTTGGTCTGTGTTGTCAAATTCCGGTTGAACAACAGGCCTGACTGCACAGGCTGCAGTACAAATCAATATCGCTGATTTATAACAGCAATTATGCGACTGAGAATATCGAAAACTATTATTGTTTCTAGAAATACAGTGAATATAGCGACATCGTCTTCCTGGAACGCTGTTTTAAAATTCACACTGAGTGTTAGTCTGTGATCTTAGGTAACTTGTAAGCCTTAGGCGTAGACATTGTTGTCCTGATGTTTTGCATGTGAAGTACAACATGAATTGCAGATCTAGATATAAGAAACGTACATATTGGTCTTTATTTTCATTAATGGCGTTTCATTTTCTTCAGTTTTTGTTGTTATTTCTTATATTTAAACTCTATGGGAAATGTTACATAACGTTAGGAATCCAAAGTAATTCAGATAACGGGAATTCGAATGAAACCTGTAATGTACATTAGCTGAGAAGTGTCACAAATGTAGCCCAGCTCATATTTTGGACATCAGATTTGTAAATCCTTTCCCAATACAGTAGTTTGAGAGAAGCTGAAACAAAACCACAGCGCACAACCTAAGAGCTGGGCCAGTTTACACTAGCACTTTCACCTCAGCAGCCTTTCAAGTCTCTTGCATATCATTTTAAAAAGGTGCTGTAAATAAGATGCTACTCACCAACACACTTTAAAAACAACTACCATACAATTTTACAACATGACAGCAATTGAAGCTGACAGACCTCAGATTTGCATGTTGTGTTTCCAATACAAAATGGAAAAGATAAAACATTTAACATTGTTTAGGCATGAACTGAAAATTGGACACCTTTGATAGGTGTAGGTACATATCAAAAGCAAAAGCGTGACAGCCTTGTGTTTTATTGAACCGTAGCTGGAGATATTGCTGCTAACTTTAAATGTATAATTTATATCATGCTCTGAACTTACAAAGTATGTGTCATGTTTTCTTCTATCATTTTGTAACTCTCCCTTCTAAATTACGTTTCTAAATAAAAGTTAAAAAAAAAAAAAACATGGTTTATCTTAAATCATTTTGTATTTGTGCAATCTGTAAGGTTCCATGGATGTGAACTATATTAAGAGGTTCCAAATACCAAGTTATGTCTAAAGAGCCAACCATGCAGAACTATGTTTAATTCAGATCTTGCAGAGTGGCCATCTTTACTTTGCTTCACATGGTCGTACTAGATTTTTCCTTAGGTTTAATAGGTCCTTCCCAGTTTGAGCTGGGCACTCACTTGTATGCTAATTGTGTTTGCCTTGGCTGGAATGAAGTGTCACATGAGGTAAACAGGGTTGGACAAACAATAGCATCCCCTGCACTACGTGGCATACAGTATATACAGTGATACCAATTCAGGGTTATAAAAGCACTATACTGTAAACATTCTGTGAGCATTCAGTTTTTCTTTTCTAACAAAGTTGAGCAAGTAAAAACAATATCCAAGTGTAGAGCAAAATGAGGCTTTTAGGAGATTTCTAATTAGTTGAGCATTATTCTTCACTTTTGCAGATCTGAAGTTGCATCTACAAAGCACAGATTATGGGAATTTTTTGGCAAACGAGGCCTCTCCTCTCACTGTGTCTGTCATTGATGACAAGCTGAAGGAGAAGATGGTGGTGGAGTTTCGCCACATGAGGAACCAGTCCTACGAGCCACTGGCCAGCTTCCTTGATTTTATCACGTAAGCACAGGACATGAGGAAGTCAATTTGAATAAACGAGTGTCTCTCTCAAAATTAGAGAACACATGATCTAATAATAATAATAAATAATCCTTATTGTTTAATATACATATATATAAAACAAATATAGATTTTTTTTTTTGTTTTTAGGTACAGTTACATGATCGACAATGTTATCCTTTTAATTACCGGCACATTGCATCAACGATCCATCTCGGAGCTGGTTCCAAAGTGCCACCCCTTGGGAAGCTTTGAGCAGATGGAGGCTGTGAATATTGCCCAGACACCAGAAGAGCTTTATAATGCTATCTTGGTAGATACTCCCCTAGGTAAGAACCCTTGGCAGGACCTTCATTATACAGGGCTGGCGTAAAGTACAGAGCTGCTTGAGGTATATAAAACACACTGTGGTTTATCAAGCCAATGTAGAGCGATGAAGTTTTGTAGTCCTTTAAAAATATAGAAATGACAATATGTGTAACATTTCCTCATGAACAGGTTGTGGTCATCCACTACACTTTGTTTTCTTTTCTGTTTCAGCTGCGTTTTTCCAGGACTGTATATCTGAGCAGGATCTTGATGAAATGAACATTGAAATTATTAGAAATACACTGTACAAAGTAAGAGGTGCTATAACCGCAAATGATTTTTGCGCCCGACAACCATTAAAGCATTACTGTTTATGTGGCTATACACCTGAATCCAATCTAAGTTTAATATTCGATTAATTCATGTAAATAAAAGGTTAATGTAAAAGGCAGAAGGCCATATTTTGGGGGTTTTATTCTGATTATAGGTTATTATGAAGTATTACATAGTGAGAAATACATGTGGGTTTGTAATGTTGTGGAAACAATTCATAACATTTTTTATTTGTATTTTCTAGGCATACTTGGAGTCTTTCTACAAGTTCTGTTATACATTGGGAGGTACAACTGCAGACACCATGTGTCCTATTCTTGAAGTAAGTATATCAGTTTTATTTAGTGCATTTAAATGCTGTAAATAAGGATACAGTAAGATGCCAGTATGTACATAGAGTTTTTAATGTATCTATAGAACGGCTGATCCAATCGTTATACATTTTCTAGCACACATCTAATCCTCGTTGAGTTGTGAAGAAACTTAATATTCTTTAGCACTAGTTATGGAGAGTATTAGAATTTGGGGAATGTGTGTTTCTGACATGCCCTTTCATTACATCAGCTCAATTTTAAGTTTTGTTTTTTGTGTAGTTTGAAGCGGACAGAAGAGCTTTCATCATCACCATAAACTCCTTTGGAACTGAGCTGTCAAAAGAAGACCGTGCTAAGCTCTTTCCTCATTGTGGCAAGCTGTACCCAGAAGGGTTAGCACAGTTGGCTAGGGCAGACGACTACGAGCAAGTCAAAGCGGTGGCAGACTACTATCCAGTAAGTACAATTTAAAGCAAAACACTAAGAGTTAAATTAAAGTAAAAGTATTGTTTGCAATTTAACAAAAATCTGGGACATGTGTACCATGCTTTTTTTCAGGGATGGAAATAAGACTCCTATTGCATAAGTTTCACCCATTCCAGGATTTACGACGAGCTTGATTAGCCACAGTGTATAGGCAACAGGCTCAGATGTGTCTTATTAAACTCATAGTGAAACCAGGAATGGATCAAACTGCTACGCTATGTTTTTCTAACCTTGATAATACCATGCAGTTTGAGTGAGAGAACTGCGAAGCTGAGGTGAAACATATAGTATGGGGTAAGATGTACTGAATGAATGAATGTGTGTGTGTGTGTGTATGTGTGTGTGTCCTCAAAAACTGAGTATCCCGGCGAGAAGGGCACTAGTCAGGGAGGACATCAAGAGGTCTATGGCAACTCTAAAGGAGTTACAGTCTTCCATGGCTGAGCTGGGAGACACTGTGCATACGGCAACAGTAGCCCTGGTGCTTCACAAAACTGGCCTTTATGGGAGAGTGGCAAAAAGAAAGCCATTGTTGAAAAAAACTCACATTAAATCTCAGCTAGAGTTTGCCAGAAGGCACGTGGGAGACTCTGAGACCAAGCGGAAGAAGATTCTATGGTCTGATGAGACTAAAATAGAGCTTTTTGGCCTCAACGCTAAGTGCTATGTTTGGCGCAAGCCTAACACCGCGCATCATCCTGAGAACACCATCCCTACCGTGAAGCATGGTGGTGGCAGCATCATGTTATGGGGATGATTCTCTGCATCATGGCCTGTGAAGATGACCCCAAACATACAGCCAAAGCCACACTAGAGTGGCTTAAAAACAAAAAGGTCAATGTCTTGGAGTGGCCCAGTCAAAGCCCGGACCTTAGTCCTGTTGAGAATATGTGGGAAGAGTTGAAGAAATAAATCCTAAATAAATCCATTTTGATTCTATGTTGTAACACAATAAAATGTGGAAAAGTCCAAGGGGGGTGGAATACTTTTGAGAGCCACTGTATATATGTATTCATGTGCCTTCCTCTGGCTATTGATAGATCTTTCAGCATCGTCATTCTTGAGTGCACATTGGTTGATTTGCCATGTTAGACAAGCATCGTTTCTAGTTTGGTCATGCGCTGATGTGATGGTACCTGTGAATATGACACACTCTATTTTCTGTGTTAAATGTTCCCTCCAGGAATATAAACTCCTTTTTGAAGGAGCTGGAAGTAATCCTGGAGACAAAACCCTTGAGGACAGGTTCTTTGAACACGAGGTGAGGAGCATTTCTTGATTGAAATGCCCACTTTCTTGACTTGAAATGCTCGGTTCTTGACTCTTCCCAGTGGGTAGTTAAATTGTGTCTAAAGCCCCTTTTACACTGTTCAGGACCGGTGTCATGCAGGACGGCTATGTGATTTCACACTGCTTTTGATAAAACAGGGTTGACCTGGGTGCACGATGCGTCTCTGAATTGAACAGTCTGTCCAATTGTTGATTAGAGCAAATGTTTCTACATCCCTGCTGCAATGTGGCTCATGCTGTATCAATAAAAATGTGCCTAAACAGAAGTGTTCCTTGCAGAAGTGAACCCTTCACGCAGTTTGTTATTTCGCCGGCTTACGAATGGCCTTCATGCGTTTTGTCTCGCTTAACCCGGGTCAAACCGTGTCGACCCAAATCCAGAGGTGGGTCACTGGGAACTAGCCAGAACCTGGGTAGGAGTGCCAGTGTGAAAAGGGGCTTAAGGCTGTGTTTAGGTTAAATGAATCCTTTTGGGGGTGACGGGCTCCATTGGATTAGCTGATATGATGCTGATTTATGTATGACGGTTTACGAATTGTTTCCCTAAAATATGTTTTTTTCTTCTGTGCAGTAGTAGTAGTAGCAATGATTCTAATGCATTTAATGAGATATATATATATATATATATATATATATATATATATATATATATATATATATATATATATATATGTGTGTAGTTCAGGGCTCTACATTTTTGATTTTTAACTACTGGCCTCTTGTGCCACTGAGCTAGTGTTTTTACTGGCACGGATGCAATTTTATCTGACTCTATTTTTTCATGATGATTTTTATTTTCAGTATGGGTCCAACTGTAAAATTATCTTAATCATGTAAATATTGTAACCTGGCCAAAACAATAGAAAATACAGAACATTACAGTACTGTAGTTTAACATTACTAATTACAACTAGCCATCAAGCACTGACATCAGATGAATCTTAGTCAAATTACTTTGTTTATTCACTAACCTGTAAATAATTCAGAACAAGGATGGCTGTACTTTTAATGGTCACTGCAAATGTTGACGTTACTCCATCCATTCACAGAAAGTCAACAGTGTTCAATGTTTTACATTGAAGTGCAGTCCAGAGTTAAAAAATAACTTCTTTCCAACTCCAAGAATCTTGCCTTTTCTTTATTAGTCACTGCGCTGTTCTGCTTAACATTTAGTATGTCTTTATATTCATCATAATGTTAAATTACCTTTCTAATTTCAATGTTACTCAAGTTTAGATTACTTCTTTTAGTACGTACAAAGGTAAGAACGCTTCCTTGTGTCTGTGTTTACTGTCATGCTGGTTGTGCGGTGTTGAGTTGAGGCGGTACGTCTATTATTACATGATAGTGTTTTGCGTATGACCCCTCCCATGTGTATGATGCATATAACACCCCCCCCACACACACACACAGGGGACGATTGTCCTGCTGAACAGTTTCCAAATGTTGACAAGTATGTAACTACTCCAAGCCATCCAACATTGAAACCCACTGTTTGCATGTGTTTTACACCAGTTGCCTTTTATTTTACTTTCAGGTGAAGCTGAACAAGCTGGCATTTCTGAACCAGTTTCACTTCAGTGTGTTTTATGCTTATGTGAAACTGAAGGAGCAGGAGTGCAGGAACATCGTGTGGATAGCAGAATGCATCGCTCAAAGACACCGAGCCAAGATCGACAACTACATTCCTATCTTCTAAATCTCCAGTCCTGTAGCCCGGGTTTAAACAAGCAAAAAAAAAAAAAAAAAAAAGTCATAGTGATGTCTCGCCATTTAAAAAAAAAAAAAAAACATTTTGAGATGTAGTTACTTAATACTTGCTGTTTGTGTTTTGATTCGATTGAACACTAAGTGTACAGTACAGTGATTGTGTTTCTATCTAGCCAGCAGTAACACAGCTCCCGTGTTCGTTCTGTATCTGCAGACTTTTCAACAAGTAACTTATCAGAGAAGGTATTAGTTGATACAGTTTCTGCTTCTATTAACATTTGCTGCATTTTATTTCAGCATTACGAAGTAATCCACAAAAGTAATCCTATTAAATGTTTTTCTGATTACTTTTTGCCCGTAAAGGAACAGGATAGTGGAAAATTAATTTGAGTCTGTTTACGACTACAACACCAGTGTTTTGGTGCTGTGCTAGTTGTACTTTAACTTAACAAAACCTGCCTCCGTTTGAGTTAACCATTGATGTGATAGGAGTTTGTTCACTGTGGCTCAAGACTGTTGTAGTACAGGTGTGTTGTTATGTGAGAATACTGAACTTGAATTATTCATAGTCATACCCTGCATGTTACAAATGGAACATTAACCCAAAGAGAACAAGGACTTTTTATTTTTCATGTTGGCTGGATAACTTGTGCAAATGTTGCATCAAGGGCCATGTTCGTAAATCATTAATATGACTTTTACATTTACAACCATAACTAATGCTTTATGAATATAGACCTTGGTACATGTTTTTGATTCATGAATCAAAACCGTAAAAGAGGTTTAATCCCTGCAGCCTTTTTGTTTTAAATTAAAAACCTGGTGATACATTTTGTAATTTTGTGGTATTTTAGATGTCAGTTTGCTTTGATTACATATGAATTTTCAGTGCAGCAAACTTCCAGTAGCAGCTGAGTAACTTGTCTTTGATAAAGAAAGGTATTTATCTGCTGCTGTGGTTGGAGCTTGCTGTTTCTGCTTGTGGTATTTAGATGTTATGTCAGCATCTGCTGCAAACTGTTTACAGACACAGTTATTACTGTTTTATCCATGTCATGTCTAAGTGGCACTTTTTCCATTCCTAAATGTGTTCTCATTAGAGCATCTTTCTGAACAGTAGTAGATTTTTAATTTTTTTTTTCGTTTGTTTATTTTAAAATGTGATTTGGTCTTAAGGACATCCCTCTTTACCTGCAAGAGCATCGAAGGTCAATCTGCCATCAGTTTCAATCTCAAGATTTTATTTTGATTTCATAATCTAAAAATCTTGCCTAGTGACTTGATATAAGTGCAGGAACCAAAATCAGACAAAATAAGATGGATACTATTAAATGTATATAGAGAGAGAGATTTAAAAAAAAAAAAGATTAAAGATACTTTGACCTTAATTCAGCAGGAATCCAATTAGAATTGATCATCATAATAATGATCATTTAAAGAAACTAATTGAAAAGGTATGGCAGATAGGGGGTTATATTACAGTTTATCATTGCACATCTATCATAAAGTGGTGCTGTACTGTTGCAGGACACTCAGAACTGAATTACTGCTTGCTGCATGGTATCTTTAGCCCCTGTTTGGTGAAGCAGCAGGAAATATATTTAAATATTAGTAAATGTTCTTCATATATTACAAAAATGTCATTCTTTTAATGAGAAAGTATGAAAAGTGAGTGGTTCAATCTGTTTTATTGGGAACAAAATTTTGTTTTTGTTGATACGGTTTGAATGGAATGGTCCCATTCTTAATGCTCTGCATTGCGTGGTGTCATAACAATACATGGGGTCCAGGAAACTGTAGCACTTGTGTAGAAGTGACGTGTCGATGGCTTTGTGTTGTGTGTCTTCGTTTCCCTTGTAAAGCTGTAGATCCCACTGGAGAATAAATGAATAACAGAATTTTAATTATTTGATGGAATTGATCTAAACGATCTTGTATTGTTATGATAAATGTGTAATGCTTATAAAAGCTCTGTCTGATACTTTATAAGAACTTCCCTGTGGTGTGTATATATTCAATTTACTGACGCTCATCAAAGACTAGTGATGGGTGGTCTTGTTCTTATTTCCTATTTTTGTGAATGTTATTTCTCCTAAATGTGACAGTAAATATTAACCTACAGTAAAAGATGGGTTGCAGATCACAGCTGTGCATGATCGCAGCTTGTTTATTTTCTTTGGCTCACATGCTGGTGACAAATAGAAAGTAAAAAGGAATTATATGATTTAGATTTAGTTTTTTGATTTACAGGTGTTTCTTGTAGATGGCTTACATCTCATTTGGCCACCAGGGGGAGTCATTATTTAACATAGCAATGTGATGTGTCCTTTTTCCACTAGAGGGGTATGTTTACACACACATTCTGTGAGAGTTTCACAGACCTAAACTGTAGTATATCTTGAGTAAGGAGGATTTTTCCATGGCAGGCAGTACTTATATATAAATGCACAAGTTTTATTACATGTTAAGTGGTGTTATAATACGTTCATTTAATTTCTATAACTCTTGTAGCATATCTCTGGAATTTCATTACTATTGTTATTATTTTTTAAAAGCTGTAATTTTGAGCCTCGGTTTTGTATAGCCAGGGGAGAGTAGTTTACATTACCAATATGAAATTAGGTGCCAAGGAGTAGATTAGCTGGAGTATGTTCCACTCCCCCCACCTCTCTTTCACATCTTGAGCACCCAAAGAGAGAGGATGCCCATTCAAATGTTACATGATGTGCACACACACACACACACATATTCAAAATAAACCCATTATTAAAAATAACACCTGCACCTCACGGTGTAGTGAAGTGGATTAGCAGGTCCCATGGTGTTCTATATCTGGGTGCAACATACACTCCGAAACACCAGATACTTATTTTAGTAGGTAAGTTTTCAAATAGAGGGGTGCACCTGCCCTAACCCGCCCCCACCCCCAAAAAAATTTAACAAGGAATAAACTGCCTGATTTTTATCCCTGCGTTGCTGTTTAGTTGCTCTGCAGCTCAGCTGGCATAGTTGCTCACAGGTGCCTCTAAGAGATCATGCAATCTACCCCACAGTGAAATACCTATCATAAATAAACAGCTGACATTGAGCTGCTTGTGCATTCCCTGCTCTCCGGCTGCACAGCAAGGACTTCGGCCTGCAGTGCGGCCAACACAGCACGCAGCTTGAGCAAATAACAAAGGCTCCTCTTTCAACATGGAAATGAAATGAATGTTTTGACAGGCGGCCCTCGCTAATGGCTTTGAGAGAGTGTACAATATTTGAGGGGTGGTGGATGACACTGAAAGTGGGACGTCAAAGAGAGATTTGTGTGTGGCAGTAGGACAAGACAGTTGATTGAAGGCTGGGTATAAGGGGACTAGTTTTAGCCTTTGCTGAGCTCTGCCGTCTCACAGCCAGATGGTTGCTTGTACACAACTCCATGCAGCCGTCCTAGACATGGCAGCAGGTGTAATTGCTTATTAGAAATGCCTAAAAACTGTTTCTACAGTTCTATACGAAAAATTAAAAACAAAATTAAGTTAGTACCATTTTCTGTTTAACAAGTAAATAAAATTATTAATCTTACAAAACTAGTATTAAACTGCTAAGGTGCATTTCTAAGCCATTAAATTGCAAATGGGGGAAGACAGCAGCTGCTGAAAAAAATGTGAATGAATACAATACCTTTACCACAGTAAGTTTACCAAATGCCTGTCCTATGGTTAAACATGACTGTGCTTGTTTGTGACTTTGGTTTTGCCCTGCTATAGTGTAGTTGACTTTCATACCGGATAGCTCTCACTCTGAATGACACAACTGTATTGCTTCTAAGATCATTTGTTTACACCTGGTTTCGTAGGACTGTTTTTGGAAGGTACAGTATGTCCTTGAATGCCAGTCAGACTTTGACGTAAGCATGGTACTGTTACATAGGAAAAACCTATGTAAAATTACTATCTTAAATTACAAGTAACCCACAGGTTGTTATTATTATTATTATTATTATTATTATTATTATTATTATTATTATTTTATCTATCTGAAAGTCTTATCGTGTCTGCTTGATACAGTTCCTATTACTGGCACAAGAAGTCCTTCATTTGACAACAAGAGTGTGTTTCACATTTCTGGATGACTGGGTCATTTAATTAATTGCCCACATCATTTTAATCTGAAACTAATTGTTACCGCTATGAGTTTATTTTTTTTTAATTATTGCATTGTTGTTTTTCCCCCCAATAGAGCCATTCCCTCTGAGCTACATTTAGCGGTTTACATATGCCTACATCTTTGATCTTAATTGAAGTATGTCTCCGCTTCTGACAGTGGCAGGTGGTAAAACTGGGTTTTGGTAAACATTAGGAAGGGGGTCTGTCACGGTAGTAATGCTTTTTACTGATGTCATAATTGCAATGCCTTGGGGTCAGAAATGGAGGAGGGATACATCCAGAATAGGAGTGTTGACTTGTTGAAAAAGGAAACAAAGACAATGGTATTTGAAGATGCTGCTGTTCACATTTGACACATCTTGACAGAATGACAAGTTGAATATATTAAACAAGAGTCGGAAGTACGAGTAACACTGTTACTGTTGCAAGTGTAACACTGTTGAATCGCAGAGGGAGTAACACTGTTGAATCGCGAGTAACAGTGAATCGCGAGTAACACTGTTGAATCGCAGAGGGAGTAACACTGTTGAATCGCAGAGGGAGTAACACTGTTGAATCGCAGAGGGAGTAACACTGTTGAATCGCAGAGGGAGTAACACTGTTGAATCGCAGAGAGTTGAATCGCAGAGTGTAACACTGTTGAATCGCAGAGGGAGTGTAACACTGTTGAATCGCAGTAACACTGTTGCACTGTTGAATCGCAGAGTGACTGTTGAATCGCAGAGGGAGTGTAACACTGTTGAATCGCAGAGGGAGTAACACTGTTGAATCGCAGAGCGAGTGTAACACTGTTGAATCGCAGAGTGAGTAACACTGTTGAATCGCAGAGAATCGCAGAGTGTAACACTGTTGAATCGCAGAGTGAGTGTAACACTGTTGAATCGCGTAACACTGTTGAATCGCAGAGGGAGTGTAACACTGTTGAATCGCAGAGGGAGTAACACTGTTGAATCGCAGAGAGAGTAACACTGTTGAATCGCAGAGGGAGTGTAACACTGTTGAATCGCAGAGAATCGCAGGGAGTAACACTGTTGAATCGCAGAGGGAGTAACACTGTTGAATCGCAGAGGGAGTGTAACACTGTTGAATCGCAGAGGGAGTGTAACACTGTTGAATCGCAGAGGGAGTGTAACACTGTTGAATCGCAGAGGGAGTGTAACACTGTTGAATTGCAGATCGTAACACTGTTGAATCGTGAGTGTAACACTGTTGAATCGCAGAGTGAGTGTAACACTGTTGAATCGCAGAGTGAGTGTAACACTGTTGAATCGCAGTAACACTGTTGAATCGTGAGTGTAACACTGTTGAATCGCGTAACACTGTTGAATCGCGAGTGTAACACTGTTGAATCGCAGAGGGAGTGTAACACTGTTGAATCGCAGAGCGAGTGTAACACTGTTGAATCGCAGAGCGAGTGTAACACTGTTGAATCGCAGAGCGAGTGTAACACTGTTGAATCGCAGAGGGAGTGTAACACTGTTGAATCGCAGAGTGAGTGTAACACTGTTGAATCGCAGAGTAACACTGTTGAATCGCAGAGTGTAACACTGTTGAATCGCAGAGGGAGTGTAACACTGTTGAATCGCAGAGCGAGTGTAACACTGTTGAATCGCAGAGTGAGTAACACTGTTGAATCGCAGAGCGAGTGTAACACTGTTGAATCGCAGAGTGAGTAACACTGTTGAATCGTAACACTGTTGAATCGCAGAGCGAGTAACACTGTTGAATCGCAGAGGGAGTGTAACACTGTTGAATCGCAGAGCGAGTAACACTGTTGAATCGCAGAGTGAGTAACACTGTTGAATCGCAGAGCGAGTAACACTGTTGAATCGCAGAGCGAGTAACACTGTTGAATCGCAGAGAGTGTAACACTGTTGAATCGCAGAGCGAGTGTAACACTGTTGAATCGCAGAGTGAGTAACACTGTTGAATCGCAGAGCGAGTGTAACACTGTTGAATCGCAGAGCAAGCCTGAGCATTGCAGATTGACTAATGTCAGGACAGCGTGAGAATAAAACAAAGTGTACTGTATGCAGGGGGCCTGCTGGATCCTGGAAGCTTTAAAGGAATCGGTGGACATTATAGACTACACCAGCATATGAAGACTGGTACTTTAACACTATCTCTACATGTTGCACAACCAGGTTTTGCAGTGGGTGGAGTTTATTGTAATACATGAAAACCAGCAAAAAGCTTTCAGAGTTTATTTGGGGGGGGGGGAGTTCGCTCAGCTTTGTATTCTTATTTGACCCCTGTCCTTTCCTCTCATACAGATGTGCACTTACGATTTATACATTAACAGTTCATAGGTACACTGTCCTTGTTCAGCCTAAATGATGAAACTCAAGACTTCCAGGCTCTGGGACGTATTCCATGATTTCCACACAGTTTTTACTCTGCATCTGGTCTCAAGTTAGCTCGAATCAGCTAGCAGTAATTGCCATGGCTCCCATTCCTGGCCTCTGTGTAAGCACAGCTGGGACTCTGAGGTCCCAGAATTCATATTTGTGTTTGTCAGCTACAGAGATTAAAAGCACGAATCAACCACAGTACCCTATTAAGCCTCTGAGATTAAAAAATAAAACACAGTATGTTCTTGCTCAAGATGCATGAGATGCACATTGTCAGTCCCCATTCCCTCTTTAACATACAGAATACTGATTAATGCAGAGGCAGGATCTGAAATCAGACTTGCAGTCTACAGGGGTAAACAACAGATAAAAAGCTTCCACTGAAGCCTAATGTTCGGTTATTAAAAGGGCCTTTAGAACATGCTCACAGTGTGGAACGCCAATCCGACGCGGACAACTAATCTGGCTGGTGGTGTGCATACAATGGAACTGTCCACACAATACAACTTCCTGTTCCTGCTGCTTCCGTCTGTGTTTTCTGTAACTCCATTGTTATTCCTCAACAAGATCTTCCAGACCGCTTGTGTTATAGCTATCTGTAGAATGCAGAGCGGCTGAACAAAAACTATGCTGGTAGTTTTTACTAACCACCTTCTTTTATTGTATTGTATATTCGTTATGCTCCAGTGTTCACCATACTGTCACATTGGAGTCTTCTGGGGGTTCCTTCACATGCATGCCACATTTCACTGGTTTAGTCGAAAGAGCTCAATTTGGACATTCTTTCACATGTACATCATGCAGTGACCTGCTAGCTCACACACTTACCTGCTATTTCATGGAAGGGGACATCTGGTCAGACAAGCAGTTTAAGTGTATATCTTGAGTCCCTTGTCCGGTTTGAATGGAAGCGAAACTGCACACTGTTAAGAGTTCACGTTGATGACCTCCCTTTCATGGTACTGACATTTGTATTGTGCTATAAATATCGCTGGCAGAAGATATGCTTGCATATATTCGTTTTTTGGTATTATTCCAGTCATGGGAACATTTTTAGGTGGATTGCTATATGACTCATTTGAGTTGGCTCAGAACAGTGTGTGTGTGTGTGTGTGTGTGTGTGTGTGTGTGTGTGTCACAGTATATTGGATTACAACAGTAATAGACATGCCTTGAAAATGCCATCCATCGGTAAGATGAGGATAAAGATTACGACTACATTAATTCCAAGATTGTTCATTGTTCCCAGTTGTAAAACTGAATTTTTCTAGTACTGCCGTACTGCATTTTTACAGTCTACCTTTTACGTGCAAGACAATCCACTGGGCATGTAACAGGGAAATCTTTTTTTAAGACATGGGGTCTGCTTGAATCATTTAAACAGCTGCACGTCTGACACTTTTTACTTTATTGTTTATTGTCCCCCTAATAACCATCACAGATTACTTTCTACACACAGCAGCAATAGATGAGTGGCTTTCAGAGTGCAGCATTTACACCCACTGTTTAGATAATTCATATAAAGCCTTTCTGTACAATTGTTAATAACTGTCTTCCAGACAGGACAGCAAAGCTACTTTACATGATCAGTGATCACACTTTTAGAATTCTGTATTAACGCTCTTTTTCCAAAGCTAATTCAACGTAGCTTTACTGTGGTCAATCAGTCCAGGACACTGTACCTCTGAATTATCACAAAAAGTGTTTTTGTTTAGCGATCAACAATGCTGTCGGTCTGACATGCTGGCTCGAGTAAAAACCCTCTGCCCTAGTTGTTCATTATTTAAACTTAGCGTAAGGGCTTTTGGAAATAAGCAAATGCAAAAAAGCTCCCAAATTGCAAACAAAAGAGGGTATTGTATCGCTTTCAGTAAAATCTTAAAAAAAGAATCTGTATTACAAAACACCTGGCAACATCTGGAGTTTTCAGCGGCCAAATTTATGTTCTTGGGAGAAGTTCAGCTACAGTGTTCGCACTTCTGGGAACAAAATTGAGTTTCGGGGATTTCAGTAAAATTCCTTGGACAATGGATTTCTCAGCAGTGGAAAAGAATGATTAATAATTTTAGTAATGATTAAAAAAAGCTAGAAAAATTGCTAGGAACAAAGGTCCCAATGACAAGACAAGGAAGGGAGCGTGTAAGATTCAGCACCATGTGGAAACCTTACAGAAGTGTTGGGATTGCGGTTCGAGGCCGCTGGACCAGATGAGGAAGCACATGAGGTAGGGAGGAGCTGCCGCTGGATCCCAGAGCAGCTGCACATTCATCTACTGTCATTGCCTACAAGTGCCTGATTTCACTGTGTTTTATTTATTACATGTCAATGGGGCAAATGTTGGTCTATTTCAGATCTAAATACCACCACTCCTTTATCTCAATGTTAATCCTTATGGTAAGTTCCGTCAGCTGTGATATCTTACCCCTCCTTCCTTGCCCCCTTATTGGCATGGTAATTTAAAACATAAAACAGTAGGTTTAAAAGTAGGCTGGCAGTATTAAGATTTGCCACTGTTTAGATTATTAAAATAGACCTTTGTATAAGTAGAACAAAACCACAATGTATGTGGTCCCGCAGAGACGAAACATAATCATTTGATACCTTGTTCATTAGTAGCTAGTCTTGCATTTACTTTCCCTGATTGTGGCAAGTGTCTCCTGAACTGAAAGGGGCCGATGGAACACAGTGTTTGGTTTGATTCTGAGGTATTTCAAGTTGCAGTTGGGAAGAGTTTAAGGGGTCTTAATAAGAGTTCGGTGTGCCCCCATAGTGTTAAATCTGGAATACTGAGCTGAGCCAAGCGGTTGAGAATTATGTTGCTGCAATTACAGATGGTAACTAATTTATTGGTAAAGGGTTAGGAATTAGTTCCACTGACCCCTTCAGGAGATTTCGATATGGCATTATGGAACAGCTAAGCACATGTTGACTCCATGCCAAGACAGAACAAAGCAGGCAGTAATCAAGTCCATGAGAGGAACCCCTTACACCAATGGAAGAAGCATATTATATATAGCAGATATTGGAATGAGAGTAGGCAATGTTCCAGTTGCACACTTGACATTGCAATGACCATCTATTGGGTTTAAAAAGTACACTTTAATATTAGCAACAAAAGAATGGGTATGCAATTTACCATACAAAAATAAAAAAAATTCATAGCTGCACTGATTCATGAAGAAAACTCATAAATAAGAATCTTCAGTGAGAGAGATATAAAACAACAAACACTGTCCACCATGTATAAAAGTGAGACCCAGTGTAAATGTAGTTTTTCACTGCACGTCTATTCCTAGGAATATTGCTTGTGGTTGTAGACCATTCAGTGAGTAGCAGAGCTGAGGTAAGTGCTTGAGGCTCATCATTGAGGAAAGACAATGTAGTAGATGCTCAGCTGTGCCTTGGTGTGTGCCATACCGGCTGGCAAGTCCTTTGTACAGATGCTTCCAGCAGATCGCCCATAAAATACTTCCATCCCTTGTTTAAGAAAAAAAGGACAGCAACAGCTAGTTATTTTGGTTTCATTCACACAAATGCCAATCCTCTTGGCCAACTCTTTTACCTTGCGAATGTTGTCTGTTATTTCACAACACACATGTTCAATCAGTTTGTTTCATCACAAAACTGTAGGCGTAAATTTAATGATCCCTTCAAAAGAATAAAAAATAAAAAAAAACACAAAAATGAAAAACAAATGTATATGGTCGTGCTGAATGATTCTTAATTTTTTTTGTTGTTGTTATTGTGCTTCTGCAAAGCTCTGGGCAGAACGCTCTTTTTCATGAATAGTCTCTGGAGGAAGCGATCGCTGATGGATACAGGCAGGTAGCAGTGAATGAAGTACATCAGTCCAACACCCTGGCCTGCGTAGTACCTGACTTTGGGTTCTCTGGACAGCAGAGCCTCTGCAATGCTATTGGTGACAGGGCTCAAGTCTTCGGTGGCTGTTTCTGCAAACTGGAAGAAGAGGTGCTTGGTCTCCAGCAGGTATTCCTCTCCGTACTCCTCCATGAGGCTCAGTGACAGGTTCTCAATCAAATGCTTATACTGCTCCTCCCAGTACTTGACATTTATTGACTGACCTAAAAAAGAGAAAAGAAATTTAAGAAATCATACATAACTTCAAAAAGATTAAACTCATAGCAAACAAAAAGGTCACGTAGACATGCTTTCTGCTAGTGCCGTATACGAGTATGTCAGTACACTGATGAAGGCGCTCAGTAAAACGATTGTTTCTCATAAGCCACAAAACAGCCTGGTGATTGCAGTTGTTAGCATCTGAAGGAAAGGATTGTTTTTTTATAATTGATACTGTACAATATTAGATCAATGTTTTAACAGATACTACAGTTGATACATTTTGAAAAATTGAATTGACCAAGATTGAGTGCTTTGTTCTGTTCTCACATTGAAGGTGGGCTTATTTTGCTTTATTGCAAAGAAACGGGGTGAAGAATGAGAGAAATCCACAGGGATGAGCAGCTTGCGTTTGTTTTCAAAACCATCCTCTGCACCTCAGAGCCTCCTTCGATGATAATGCCGCTCTAGCCATGTATCATCCTGCCCCTGTCTCAAGCCTTGTGTACTTGCTCTTCATTGATGTCACTGACAGATTCCCTGAGCAGGCTGAATGGTTGGGCTCGAGGATCCTCTTGTAAATTGAGACTGTGCTTGCAGGGAGCAGAGCTTCACCTCTGCTGCTGTGACTCAGGGCGCTAAACCAGGGCCCAGGACCAGCTCTACTCAAGCACTACACCAAAGCCGCTGTCAAACCACAGTAAATGCATCATTTAAAGGGCAGCTGGGTACAGATGTGAAATGTCAGGATCATCTTAACTTGTGTATTTTTTACAGTGGTTTAAAATCACTTTCTATGTCATTTCCTGTGTCAATGGTCGCACACTCCTGTAAGAAGTTGCTCCTTAAGCACGGGGAAGGCAAATACTGTGCATATTTACCATGGTGTAGTTTTTATGAGAGACGCTTTTAAATAAAAGTTTTAAAACCCTCCTATTTCATTCTGAGGTGCAAAAATTAACATTTTTTCAATGTGCAGATATCTCAGAGACAACTCTGTAGGAATCTGGATGCAGCCATTTATCTGTACCGATGTATTTGCATATCCTGAATATTCAAAAGCACGCTTCCTCATTGTTAGCAACTCAAACCTAAAAAAAAAGGAAATGCATGCCAATATATGCAGTGCACTATTTCCACTTCCAGACTGTGGGCACTATCAGTCCTGGCACTGTCTTGGATACAGAGCTGCAAAGTTGCAGTCGTTTGGTTTGTACCAGTGACCCAGTTTCTCCTGATCAACACACTCACCTGTTTTATAAGATGAAGGGAGTATAATGGAGACTTTCACATCCCACAGCTTGAGTTCGTGCCTCAGAGTGTTGAAGAAGAGATTCAGTGCAGCTTTTGAAGCCCCGTAAGCCGCCAGACAAGGAAAGGGCTGCTCCCCTTGAACAAATAAAAAGCTTACAGATCAGCATCTTATCAGGATCCCCACATATTGTCAACTGAATCTACTGGGACTACTTTAAGATCATATTTAGAACATTCTTTGGCCCTTGGTCTTGACTTTCGAGGTACCACTGCATATAAATTAGCTTGCAGATAAGTGGAGAGGCTGACTATAGGGAAGCCATGGGCGGGGGGAGGGGGCAGGGTAGCTGCCCTCCACCGTTAGATGAAGACAAAAAGCAGACGGACGCTGGGAAGGAGGAGACAAACTCTAGAGCTCAGCGGGGGGGGGGGGGGGGGGGGGTAATGGATTGAGGTAAGAGATCATTGGACATATTGTTTATCGAAAGACCAATAAGATACTAGCTATTTGGAAGAGCCTAAATATGCTTGCTGTTTGCATGATTTGATCAAAGGTGAAAAGTGAGTTCCCGGCTGTTTTATCGTATGAATTTGAACTTCTGAACTAATTCATATTTACTGCAAATCATATTGGCCACTAAACCTGGCTAATCTGAATAGTGAAAACGATTTATAGGGGAAGGTTCAAATAACATGCAGCAAAGAGATCCGCTGGGCGTTCATTAAACAATGTGTAACTATAAACAGGAGAAGCGTGATAATTATCCTTGTTTTATAGTTGGGAGGAGTGTATGTACTACGTACTTTTCTATTGTTGATCGTAAATCTACTAAGAAAGAACTAATTGACTTAATAATATGTCGATCAGCGTAAGGCAAGGTTTTGCCAAGGGCTATGCAACATGAATGTGTTTTTATTCAATAGGTTTCCTTTTGCAGTTCTAACCACATTGCTGCAATTTATTCAACACAAACAATATTTTTAATAAACCAAAGTTACAGTATATTTGGACAATAATGGTCTTTTATTATGTGGTTAAAACATTCCATTACACTTCTAAAATGTGAGCTACAGGGGTTTAATGACCCCCCCCCCCCCCGTAAAATGTTGAACCCCACAAAAAGTTGTATGAGAATTGGATTTTAGAAGACAGACAAATGCTGATCTGCATGTCTATAACAGCCACCACACTTATTTTAAAACTGTCTATTTTTCCAACTTCTGTTTTCACACCTCTGACATTAAAACAGACTCTCTCTTCCCACTAATGTACTGTGCAGTTCAGAAAACTTCTTTGGACCAACAGTTGTTACAGCTGCTAGCAGAGTATGTGTGAGCAGTGCCCTGTGGCTGACCTGTGTGTGTGTATCAGTACTTGGCAGGACCACAGAGAGAGCTGGGCCAAAAACACAGCTGTGCTCAACATTGCATAAAAGAGAGTACTCCCAGATTCTGTTATCAGTCACATCTCTTTTTCTAAATAAATGTGCTGTCAGGCCTACAACTTTACTGGCTGTTAAAACTGTATTCCAGCAATTATAGCAACTGTTAATACTGCAAAACAGAGCTGTCCGAAGTGCAAACGACAGCTAGGAGTGACTATTGACGAAAATAGCAGACAGGTGAACCAATGGTTTGTGTGTAATACATGGTACTATAATCACAATGCATTAACACTGATTATTAATTACCTTGAAACTGATCTAGACTGCTGATAAAGAAACAGGCTTTACTATTAAATTGGCCAAATTAAAGTGGTTACGAGTCAGCTAACGTGACCTGTTACAGCTTTTAAAATGCCTTGTTTTTATTGCATGTAATAAATAATTCAGCAGGTTAATTTTTTTGTTGCTGTTTTCACCTCACTGAAAGTCTCTCTTTCTCGTACCTGTATCATTTCCACATTTTCCTTCATTCCTTGTATCAAGTGACATGTATCGGGGGGGTGGAGCATACATTAAACCCAGTGATATAAGAATGTGAACCGGTACTCATTTCAACATTGAAGACTATGGGAAACATTTGTCGCTGTGTTTTAGTATTTCGAAACGTATCGTCAGACTAACAGATAATAATCTTCACAGCAGAGGTTTTAAGAAGGTCTTCTCAACCTGATGGGCTGGAGATTGTAACAAGCCTTCCTTGTGATTGGCGCAACAGTGGTAGAAAGGTCTTTGTGACCTCCAGTGTGCCAAAGAAGTT